>NC_079193.1:4953114-5095814 GCF_029499605.1 Hyla sarda | reverse complement strand
TACAGTGATCATGGTGGGAGCAGCATCATGTCTGGAGGAAACCAGCTACTGCCAATCACCTGCCCAATACCATCCTACAGTGATCATGGTGGGGGCAGCATCATGTATAGAGGAAACGAGGCACTGCCCATCACCTGCCCAATACCATCCCTACAGTGATCATGGTGGGGGCAGCATCATGTATAGAGGAAACCAGGCACTGCCCATCACCTGCCCAATACCATCCCCTTTAGTGATCATGGTGGGGGCAGCATCATGTCTGGGGGAAACCAGGCACTGCCCGTCACCTGCCCGTAAACTGCCCAATACCATCCCTATAGTGATCATGGTGGGGGCAGCATCAAGTCTGGGGGAAACCAGGCACTGCCCGTCACTTGCCCAATACCATCCCTACAGTGATCATGGTGGGGGCAGCATCATGTCTGGGGAAACCAGGCACTGCCCATCACCTGCCCAATACTATCCCTACAGTGATCATGGTGGGGGCAGCATCATCTCTGGAGGAAACCAGGCACTGCCCCATGACCTGCCCAATACCATCCCTACAGTGATCATGGTGGGGGCAGCATCATTTCTGGGGGAAACCAGATACTGCCCATCACCTGCCCAATACCATCCCTACAGTGATCATGGTGGAGGCAGCATCATGTCTGGGGGAAACCGGGCACTGCCCATCACCTGCCCAATACCATTCCTACAGTGATCATGGTGGGAGCAGCATCATGTCTGGAGGAAACCAGGCACTGCCCATCACCTGCCCAATACCATCCCTACAGTGATCATGGTGGGGGCAGCATCATGTCTGGAGGAAACCAGGCACTGCCCATCACCTGCCCAATACCATTCCTACAGTGATCATGGTGGGAGCAGCATCATGTCTGGAGGAAACCAGGCACTGCCCATCACCTGCCCAATACCATCCCTACAGTAATCATGGTGGGGGCAGAATCATGTCTGGGGGAAACCAGATACTGCCCATCACCTAACCAATACCATCCCTACAGTGATCATGGTGGGGGCAGCATCATGTCTGGGGAAAACCAGATACTGCCCATCACCTAACCAATACCATCCCTACAGTGATCATGGTGCGGGCAGCATCATGTCTGGGGGAAACCAGGCACTGCCCATCACTTGCCCAATACCATACCTACAGTGATCATGGTGGGGGCACCATCATCTCTGGAGGAAACCAGGCACTGCCCATGACCTGCCCAATACCATCCCTACAGTGATTGTGGTGGGGGCAGCATCATGTCTGGGGGAAACCAGGCACTGTCCATCACCTGCCCAATACCATCCCTACAGTGATCATGGTGGGGGCAGCATCATGTCTGGGGGAAACCAGGCACTGCCCATCACCTGCCCAATACCATCCTTACAGTGATCATGGTAGGGGCAGCATCATGTCTGGGGGAATCCAGGTACTGCCCATCACCTGCCCAATACCATCCCTACAGTGATCATGGTGGGAGCAGCATCATGTCTGGGGGAAACCAGGTACTGCCCATCACCTGCTCAATACCATCCCTACAGTGATCATGGTGGGAGCAGCATCCTGTCTGGAGGAAACCAGGTACTGTCCATCACCTGCCCAATACCATCCCTACAGTGATCATGGTGGGGGCAGCATCATGTCTGGGGGAAACGAGGCACTGCCCATCACCTGCCCAATACCATCCCTACAGTGATCATGGTGGGGCCAGTATCATGTCTGGGGGAAACCGGGCACTGCCCATCACCTGCCCAATACCATCCCTACAGTGATCATGGTGGGGGCAGCGTCTTGTCTGGAGGAAACCAGGCACTGCCCATCACCTGCCCAATACCATCCCTACAGTGATCATGGTTGGGGCAGCCTCATGTCTGGGGGAAACCAGGCACTGCCCATCACCTGCCCAATACCATCCCTACAGTGATCATGGTGAAGGCAGCATCATGTATAGAGGAAACCAGGCACTGCCCATCACCTGCCCAATACCATCCCTACACAGTGATCATGGTGGGGGCAGCATCATGTCTGGAGGAAACCAGGTACTGCCCATCACCTGCCCAATAATATCCCTACAGTGATCATGGTGGGGGCAGCATCATGTCTGGAGTAAACCAGGCACTGCCCATCACCTGCCCAATACCATCCCTACAGTGATCATGGTGGGGGCAGCATCATGTCTGGGGGAAACCAGGCACTGCCCGTCACCTGCCCGTAAACTGCCCAATACCATCCCTATAGTGATCATGGTGGGGGCAGCATCAAGTCTGGGGGAAACCAGGCACTGCCCGTCACTTGCCCAATACCATCCCTACAGTGATCATGGTGGGGGCAGCATCATGTCTGGGGGAAACCAGGCACTGCCCATCACCTGCCCAATACTATCCCTACAGTGATCATGGTGGGGGCAGCATCATCTCTGGAGGAAACCAGGCACTGCCCATGACCTGCCCAATACCATCCCTACAGTGATCATGGTGGGGGCAGCATCATTTCTGGGGGAAACCAGATACTGCCCATCACCTGCCCAATACCATCCCTACAGTGATCATGGTGGAGGCAGCATCATGTCTGGGGGAAACCGGGCACTGCCCATCACCTGCCCAATACCATCCCTACAGTGATCATGGTGGGGGCAGCATCATGTCTGGAGGAAACCAGGCACTGCCCATCACCTGCCCAATACCATTCCTACAGTGATCATGGTGGGAGCAGCATCATGTCTGGAGGAAACCAGGCACTGCCCATCACCTGCCCAATACCATCCCTACAGTAATCATGGTGGGGGCAGAATCATGTCTGGGGGAAACCAGATACTGCCCATCACCTAACCAATACCATCCCTACAGTGATCATGGTGGGGGCAGCATCATGTCTGGGGAAAACCAGATACTGCCCATCACCTAACCAATACCATCCCTACAGTGATCATGGTGCGGGCAGCATCATGTCTGGGGGAAACCAGGCACTGCCCATCACTTGCCCAATACCATACCTACAGTGATCATGGTGGGGGCACCATCATCTCTGGAGGAAACCAGGCACTGCCCATGACCTGCCCAATACCATCCCTACAGTGATTGTGGTGGGGGCAGCATCATGTCTGGGGGAAACCAGGCACTGTCCATCACCTGCCCAATACCATCCCTACAGTGATCATGGTGGGGGCAGCATCATGTCTGGGGGAAACCAGGCACTGCCCATCACCTGCCCAATACCATCCTTACAGTGATCATGGTAGGGGCAGCATCATGTCTGGGGGAATCCAGGTACTGCCCATCACCTGCCCAATACCATCCCTACAGTGATCATGGTGGGAGCAGCATCATGTCTGGGGGAAACCAGGTACTGCCCATCACCTGCTCAATACCATCCCTACAGTGATCATGGTGGGAGCAGCATCCTGTCTGGAGGAAACCAGGTACTGTCCATCACCTGCCCAATACCATCCCTACAGTGATCATGGTGGGGGCAGCATCATGTCTGGGGGAAACGAGGCACTGCCCATCACCTGCCCAATACCATCCCTACAGTGATCATGGTGGGGCCAGTATCATGTCTGGGGGAAACCGGGCACTGCCCATCACCTGCCCAATACCATCCCTACAGTGATCATGGTGGGAGCAGCATCATGTCTGGAGGAAACCAGGTACTGCCCATCATCTATCCAATACCATCCCTACAGTGATCATGGTGGGAGCAGCATCATGTCTGGAGGAAACCAGCTACTGCCAATCACCTGCCCAATACCATCCCTACAGTGATCATGGTGGGGGCAGCATCATGTATAGAGGAAACCAGGCACTGCCCATCACCTGCCCAATACCATCCCTACAGTGATCATGGTGGGGGCAGCATCATGTATAGAGGAAACCAGGCACTGCCCATCACCTGCCCAATACCATCCCTTTAGTGATCATGGTGGGGGCAGCATCATGTCTGGGGGAAACCAGGCACTGCCCGTCACCTGCCCGTAAACTGCCCAATACCATCCCTATAGTGATCATGGTGGGGGCAGCATCAAGTCTGGGGGAAACCAGGCACTGCCCGTCACTTGCCCAATACCATCCCTACAGTGATCATGGTGGGGGCAGCATCATGTCTGGGGGAAACCAGGCACTGCCCATCACCTGCCCAATACTATCCCTACAGTGATCATGGTGGGGGCAGCATCATCTCTGGAGGAAACCAGGCACTGCCCATGACCTGCCCAATACCATCCCTACAGTGATCATGGTGGGGGCAGCATCATTTCTGGGGGAAACCAGATACTGCCCATCACCTGCCCAATACCATCCCTACAGTGATCATGGTGGAGGCAGCATCATGTCTGGGGGAAACCGGGCACTGCCCATCACCTGCCCAATACCATTCCTACAGTGATCATGGTGGGAGCAGCATCATGTCTGGAGGAAACCAGGCACTGCCCATCACCTGCCCAATACCATCCCTACAGTGATCATGGTGGGGGCAGCATCATGTCTGGAGGAAACCAGGCACTGCCCATCACCTGCCCAATACCATTCCTACAGTGATCATGGTGGGAGCAGCATCATGTCTGGAGGAAACCAGGCACTGCCCATCACCTGCCCAATACCATCCCTACAGTAATCATGGTGGGGGCAGAATCATGTCTGGGGGAAACCAGATACTGCCCATCACCTAACCAATACCATCCCTACAGTGATCATGGTGGGGGCAGCATCATGTCTGGGGAAAACCAGATACTGCCCATCACCTAACCAATACCATCCCTACAGTGATCATGGTGCGGGCAGCATCATGTCTGGGGGAAACCAGGCACTGCCCATCACTTGCCCAATACCATACCTACAGTGATCATGGTGGGGGCACCATCATCTCTGGAGGAAACCAGGCACTGCCCATGACCTGCCCAATACCATCCCTACAGTGATTGTGGTGGGGGCAGCATCATGTCTGGGGGAAACCAGGCACTGTCCATCACCTGCCCAATACCATCCCTACAGTGATCATGGTGGGGGCAGCATCATGTCTGGGGGAAACCAGGCACTGCCCATCACCTGCCCAATACCATCCTTACAGTGATCATGGTAGGGGCAGCATCATGTCTGGGGGAATCCAGGTACTGCCCATCACCTGCCCAATACCATCCCTACAGTGATCATGGTGGGAGCAGCATCATGTCTGGGGGAAACCAGGTACTGCCCATCACCTGCTCAATACCATCCCTACAGTGATCATGGTGGGAGCAGCATCCTGTCTGGAGGAAACCAGGTACTGTCCATCACCTGCCCAATACCATCCCTACAGTGATCATGGTGGGGGCAGCATCATGTCTGGGGGAAACGAGGCACTGCCCATCACCTGCCCAATACCATCCCTACAGTGATCATGGTGGGGCCAGTATCATGTCTGGGGGAAACCGGGCACTGCCCATCACCTGCCCAATACCATCCCTACAGTGATCATGGTGGGAGCAGCATCATGTCTGGAGGAAACCAGGTACTGCCCATCATCTATCCAATACCATCCCTACAGTGATCATGGTGGGAGCAGCATCATGTCTGGAGGAAACCAGCTACTGCCAATCACCTGCCCAATACCATCCCTACAGTGATCATGGTGGGGGCAGCATCATGTATAGAGGAAACGAGGCACTGCCCATCACCTGCCCAATACCATCCCTACAGTGATCATGGTGGGGGCAGCATCATGTATAGAGGAAACCAGGCACTGCCCATCACCTGCCCAATACCATCCCTTTAGTGATCATGGTGGGGGCAGCATCATGTCTGGGGGAAACCAGGCACTGCCCGTCACCTGCCCGTAAACTGCCCAATACCATCCCTATAGTGATCATGGTGGGGGCAGCATCAAGTCTGGGGGAAACCAGGCACTGCCCGTCACTTGCCCAATACCATCCCTACAGTGATCATGGTGGGGGCAGCATCATGTCTGGGGGAAACCAGGCACTGCCCATCACCTGCCCAATACTATCCCTACAGTGATCATGGTGGGGGCAGCATCATCTCTGGAGGAAACCAGGCACTGCCCATGACCTGCCCAATACCATCCCTACAGTGATCATGGTGGGGGCAGCATCATTTCTGGGGGAAACCAGATACTGCCCATCACCTGCCCAATACCATCCCTACAGTGATCATGGTGGAGGCAGCATCATGTCTGGGGGAAACCGGGCACTGCCCATCACCTGCCCAATACCATTCCTACAGTGATCATGGTGGGAGCAGCATCATGTCTGGAGGAAACCAGGCACTGCCCATCACCTGCCCAATACCATCCCTACAGTGATCATGGTGGGGGCAGCATCATGTCTGGAGGAAACCAGGCACTGCCCATCACCTGCCCAATACCATTCCTACAGTGATCATGGTGGGAGCAGCATCATGTCTGGAGGAAACCAGGCACTGCCCATCACCTGCCCAATACCATCCCTACAGTAATCATGGTGGGGGCAGAATCATGTCTGGGGGAAACCAGATACTGCCCATCACCTAACCAATACCATCCCTACAGTGATCATGGTGGGGGCAGCATCATGTCTGGGGAAAACCAGATACTGCCCATCACCTAACCAATACCATCCCTACAGTGATCATGGTGCGGGCAGCATCATGTCTGGGGGAAACCAGGCACTGCCCATCACTTGCCCAATACCATACCTACAGTGATCATGGTGGGGGCACCATCATCTCTGGAGGAAACCAGGCACTGCCCATGACCTGCCCAATACCATCCCTACAGTGATTGTGGTGGGGGCAGCATCATGTCTGGGGGAAACCAGGCACTGTCCATCACCTGCCCAATACCATCCCTACAGTGATCATGGTGGGGGCAGCATCATGTCTGGGGGAAACCAGGCACTGCCCATCACCTGCCCAATACCATCCTTACAGTGATCATGGTAGGGGCAGCATCATGTCTGGGGGAATCCAGGTACTGCCCATCACCTGCCCAATACCATCCCTACAGTGATCATGGTGGGAGCAGCATCATGTCTGGGGGAAACCAGGTACTGCCCATCACCTGCTCAATACCATCCCTACAGTGATCATGGTGGGAGCAGCATCCTGTCTGGAGGAAACCAGGTACTGTCCATCACCTGCCCAATACCATCCCTACAGTGATCATGGTGGGGGCAGCATCATGTCTGGGGGAAACGAGGCACTGCCCATCACCTGCCCAATACCATCCCTACAGTGATCATGGTGGGGCCAGTATCATGTCTGGGGGAAACCGGGCACTGCCCATCACCTGCCCAATACCATCCCTACAGTGATCATGGTGGGGGCAGCGTCTTGTCTGGAGGAAACCAGGCACTGCCCATCACCTGCCCAATACCATCCCTACAGTGATCATGGTTGGGGCAGCCTCATGTCTGGGGGAAACCAGGCACTGCCCATCACCTGCCCAATACCATCCCTACAGTGATCATGGTGAAGGCAGCATCATGTATAGAGGAAACCAGGCACTGCCCATCACCTGCCCAATACCATCCCTACACAGTGATCATGGTGGGGGCAGCATCATGTCTGGAGGAAACCAGGTACTGCCCATCACCTGCCCAATAATATCCCTACAGTGATCATGGTGGGGGCAGCATCATGTCTGGAGTAAACCAGGCACTGCCCATCACCTGCCCAATACCATCCCTACAGTGATCATGGTGGGGGCAGCATCATGTCTGGGGGAAACCAGGCACTGCCCGTCACCTGCCCGTAAACTGCCCAATACCATCCCTATAGTGATCATGGTGGGGGCAGCATCAAGTCTGGGGGAAACCAGGCACTGCCCGTCACTTGCCCAATACCATCCCTACAGTGATCATGGTGGGGGCAGCATCATGTCTGGGGGAAACCAGGCACTGCCCATCACCTGCCCAATACTATCCCTACAGTGATCATGGTGGGGGCAGCATCATCTCTGGAGGAAACCAGGCACTGCCCATGACCTGCCCAATACCATCCCTACAGTGATCATGGTGGGGGCAGCATCATTTCTGGGGGAAACCAGATACTGCCCATCACCTGCCCAATACCATCCCTACAGTGATCATGGTGGAGGCAGCATCATGTCTGGGGGAAACCGGGCACTGCCCATCACCTGCCCAATACCATCCCTACAGTGATCATGGTGGGGGCAGCATCATGTCTGGAGGAAACCAGGCACTGCCCATCACCTGCCCAATACCATTCCTACAGTGATCATGGTGGGAGCAGCATCATGTCTGGAGGAAACCAGGCACTGCCCATCACCTGCCCAATACCATCCCTACAGTAATCATGGTGGGGGCAGAATCATGTCTGGGGGAAACCAGATACTGCCCATCACCTAACCAATACCATCCCTACAGTGATCATGGTGGGGGCAGCATCATGTCTGGGGAAAACCAGATACTGCCCATCACCTAACCAATACCATCCCTACAGTGATCATGGTGCGGGCAGCATCATGTCTGGGGGAAACCAGGCACTGCCCATCACTTGCCCAATACCATACCTACAGTGATCATGGTGGGGGCACCATCATCTCTGGAGGAAACCAGGCACTGCCCATGACCTGCCCAATACCATCCCTACAGTGATTGTGGTGGGGGCAGCATCATGTCTGGGGGAAACCAGGCACTGTCCATCACCTGCCCAATACCATCCCTACAGTGATCATGGTGGGGGCAGCATCATGTCTGGGGGAAACCAGGCACTGCCCATCACCTGCCCAATACCATCCTTACAGTGATCATGGTAGGGGCAGCATCATGTCTGGGGGAATCCAGGTACTGCCCATCACCTGCCCAATACCATCCCTACAGTGATCATGGTGGGAGCAGCATCATGTCTGGGGGAAACCAGGTACTGCCCATCACCTGCTCAATACCATCCCTACAGTGATCATGGTGGGAGCAGCATCCTGTCTGGAGGAAACCAGGTACTGTCCATCACCTGCCCAATACCATCCCTACAGTGATCATGGTGGGGGCAGCATCATGTCTGGGGGAAACGAGGCACTGCCCATCACCTGCCCAATACCATCCCTACAGTGATCATGGTGGGGCCAGTATCATGTCTGGGGGAAACCGGGCACTGCCCATCACCTGCCCAATACCATCCCTACAGTGATCATGGTGGGAGCAGCATCATGTCTGGAGGAAACCAGGTACTGCCCATCATCTATCCAATACCATCCCTACAGTGATCATGGTGGGAGCAGCATCATGTCTGGAGGAAACCAGCTACTGCCAATCACCTGCCCAATACCATCCCTACAGTGATCATGGTGGGGGCAGCATCATGTATAGAGGAAACCAGGCACTGCCCATCACCTGCCCAATACCATCCCTACAGTGATCATGGTGGGGGCAGCATCATGTATAGAGGAAACCAGGCACTGCCCATCACCTGCCCAATACCATCCCTTTAGTGATCATGGTGGGGGCAGCATCATGTCTGGGGGAAACCAGGCACTGCCCGTCACCTGCCCGTAAACTGCCCAATACCATCCCTATAGTGATCATGGTGGGGGCAGCATCAAGTCTGGGGGAAACCAGGCACTGCCCGTCACTTGCCCAATACCATCCCTACAGTGATCATGGTGGGGGCAGCATCATGTCTGGGGGAAACCAGGCACTGCCCATCACCTGCCCAATACTATCCCTACAGTGATCATGGTGGGGGCAGCATCATCTCTGGAGGAAACCAGGCACTGCCCATGACCTGCCCAATACCATCCCTACAGTGATCATGGTGGGGGCAGCATCATTTCTGGGGGAAACCAGATACTGCCCATCACCTGCCCAATACCATCCCTACAGTGATCATGGTGGAGGCAGCATCATGTCTGGGGGAAACCGGGCACTGCCCATCACCTGCCCAATACCATTCCTACAGTGATCATGGTGGGAGCAGCATCATGTCTGGAGGAAACCAGGCACTGCCCATCACCTGCCCAATACCATCCCTACAGTGATCATGGTGGGGGCAGCATCATGTCTGGAGGAAACCAGGCACTGCCCATCACCTGCCCAATACCATTCCTACAGTGATCATGGTGGGAGCAGCATCATGTCTGGAGGAAACCAGGCACTGCCCATCACCTGCCCAATACCATCCCTACAGTAATCATGGTGGGGGCAGAATCATGTCTGGGGGAAACCAGATACTGCCCATCACCTAACCAATACCATCCCTACAGTGATCATGGTGGGGGCAGCATCATGTCTGGGGAAAACCAGATACTGCCCATCACCTAACCAATACCATCCCTACAGTGATCATGGTGCGGGCAGCATCATGTCTGGGGGAAACCAGGCACTGCCCATCACTTGCCCAATACCATACCTACAGTGATCATGGTGGGGGCACCATCATCTCTGGAGGAAACCAGGCACTGCCCATGACCTGCCCAATACCATCCCTACAGTGATTGTGGTGGGGGCAGCATCATGTCTGGGGGAAACCAGGCACTGTCCATCACCTGCCCAATACCATCCCTACAGTGATCATGGTGGGGGCAGCATCATGTCTGGGGGAAACCAGGCACTGCCCATCACCTGCCCAATACCATCCTTACAGTGATCATGGTAGGGGCAGCATCATGTCTGGGGGAATCCAGGTACTGCCCATCACCTGCCCAATACCATCCCTACAGTGATCATGGTGGGAGCAGCATCATGTCTGGGGGAAACCAGGTACTGCCCATCACCTGCTCAATACCATCCCTACAGTGATCATGGTGGGAGCAGCATCCTGTCTGGAGGAAACCAGGTACTGTCCATCACCTGCCCAATACCATCCCTACAGTGATCATGGTGGGGGCAGCATCATGTCTGGGGGAAACGAGGCACTGCCCATCACCTGCCCAATACCATCCCTACAGTGATCATGGTGGGGCCAGTATCATGTCTGGGGGAAACCGGGCACTGCCCATCACCTGCCCAATACCATCCCTACAGTGATCATGGTGGGGGCAGCGTCTTGTCTGGAGGAAACCAGGCACTGCCCATCACCTGCCCAATACCATCCCTACAGTGATCATGGTTGGGGCAGCCTCATGTCTGGGGGAAACCAGGCACTGCCCATCACCTGCCCAATACCATCCCTACAGTGATCATGGTGAAGGCAGCATCATGTATAGAGGAAACCAGGCACTGCCCATCACCTGCCCAATACCATCCCTACACAGTGATCATGGTGGGGGCAGCATCATGTCTGGAGGAAACCAGGTACTGCCCATCACCTGCCCAATAATATCCCTACAGTGATCATGGTGGGGGCAGCATCATGTCTGGAGTAAACCAGGCACTGCCCATCACCTGCCCAATACCATCCCTACAGTGATCATGGTGGGGGCAGCATCATGTCTGGGGGAAACCAGGCACTGCCCGTCACCTGCCCGTAAACTGCCCAATACCATCCCTATAGTGATCATGGTGGGGGCAGCATCAAGTCTGGGGGAAACCAGGCACTGCCCGTCACTTGCCCAATACCATCCCTACAGTGATCATGGTGGGGGCAGCATCATGTCTGGGGGAAACCAGGCACTGCCCATCACCTGCCCAATACTATCCCTACAGTGATCATGGTGGGGGCAGCATCATCTCTGGAGGAAACCAGGCACTGCCCATGACCTGCCCAATACCATCCCTACAGTGATCATGGTGGGGGCAGCATCATTTCTGGGGGAAACCAGATACTGCCCATCACCTGCCCAATACCATCCCTACAGTGATCATGGTGGAGGCAGCATCATGTCTGGGGGAAACCGGGCACTGCCCATCACCTGCCCAATACCATCCCTACAGTGATCATGGTGGGGGCAGCATCATGTCTGGAGGAAACCAGGCACTGCCCATCACCTGCCCAATACCATTCCTACAGTGATCATGGTGGGAGCAGCATCATGTCTGGAGGAAACCAGGCACTGCCCATCACCTGCCCAATACCATCCCTACAGTAATCATGGTGGGGGCAGAATCATGTCTGGGGGAAACCAGATACTGCCCATCACCTAACCAATACCATCCCTACAGTGATCATGGTGGGGGCAGCATCATGTCTGGGGAAAACCAGATACTGCCCATCACCTAACCAATACCATCCCTACAGTGATCATGGTGCGGGCAGCATCATGTCTGGGGGAAACCAGGCACTGCCCATCACTTGCCCAATACCATACCTACAGTGATCATGGTGGGGGCACCATCATCTCTGGAGGAAACCAGGCACTGCCCATGACCTGCCCAATACCATCCCTACAGTGATTGTGGTGGGGGCAGCATCATGTCTGGGGGAAACCAGGCACTGTCCATCACCTGCCCAATACCATCCCTACAGTGATCATGGTGGGGGCAGCATCATGTCTGGGGGAAACCAGGCACTGCCCATCACCTGCCCAATACCATCCTTACAGTGATCATGGTAGGGGCAGCATCATGTCTGGGGGAATCCAGGTACTGCCCATCACCTGCCCAATACCATCCCTACAGTGATCATGGTGGGAGCAGCATCATGTCTGGGGGAAACCAGGTACTGCCCATCACCTGCTCAATACCATCCCTACAGTGATCATGGTGGGAGCAGCATCCTGTCTGGAGGAAACCAGGTACTGTCCATCACCTGCCCAATACCATCCCTACAGTGATCATGGTGGGGGCAGCATCATGTCTGGGGGAAACGAGGCACTGCCCATCACCTGCCCAATACCATCCCTACAGTGATCATGGTGGGGCCAGTATCATGTCTGGGGGAAACCGGGCACTGCCCATCACCTGCCCAATACCATCCCTACAGTGATCATGGTGGGAGCAGCATCATGTCTAGAGGAAACCAGGTACTGCCCATCACCTATCCAATACCATCTCTACAGTGATCATGGTGGGAGCAGCATCATGTCTGGAGGAAACCAGCTACTGCCAATCACCTGCCCAATACCATCCCTACAGTGATCATGGTGGGGGCAGCATCATGTATAGAGGAAACCAGGCACTGCCCATCACCTGCCCAATACCATCCCTACAGTGATCATGGTGGGGGCAGCATCATGTATAGAGGAAACCAGGCACTGCCCATCACCTGCCCAATACCATCCCTACAGTGATCATGGTGGGGGCAGCATCATGTCTGGGGGAAACCAGGCACTGCCCATCACCTGCTCAATACCATCCCTACGGTGATCATGGTGGGGGCAGCATCATGTCTGGAGGAAACCAGGTACTGCCCATCACCTGCCCAATACCATCCCTACAGTGATCATGGTGGGGGCAGCGTCATGTCTGGGGGAAACCAGGCACTGCCCATCACCTGCCCAATACCATCCCTACAGTGATCATGGTGGGGGCAGCATCAAGTCTGGGGAAACCAGGTACTGCCCATCACCTGCCCAATACCATCCCTACAGTGATCATGGTGGGGGCAGCATCATGTATAGAGGAAACCAGGCACTGCCCATCACCTGCCCAATACCATCCCTACAGTGATCATGGTGGGGGCAGCATCATGTCTGGGGGAAACCAGGCACTGCCCATCATCTGCCCAATACCATCCCTACAGTAATCATGGTGGGGGCAGCATCATCTCTGGGGGAAACCAGGCACTGCCCATCACCTGCCCAATACCATCCCTACAGTGATCATGGTGGGGGCAGCATCATGTCTGGGGGAAACCAGGCACTGCCCATCACCTGCCCAATACCATCCCTACATTGATCATGGTGGGGCCAGTCTCATGTCTGGAGGAAACCAGGCACTGCCCATCACCTGCCCAATACCATCCCTACAGTGATCATGGTGGGGGCAGCATCATGTCTGGGGAAACCAGGTACTGCTCATCACCTGCCCACTACCATCCCTACAGTGATCATGGTGGGGGCAGCATCATGTCTGGGGGAAACCAGGTACTGCCCATCACCTGCCCAATACCATCCCTACAGTGATCATGGTGGGGGCAGCATCATGTCTGGGGGAAACCAGGCACTGCCAATCACCTGCCCAATACCATCCCTACAGTGATCATGGTGGGGGCAGCATCATGTCTGGAGGAAACCAGGCACTGCCCATCACCTGCCCAATACCATCCCTACAGTGATCATGGTGGGGGCAGCATCATGTCTGGAGGAAACCAGGCACTGCCCATCACCTGCCCAATACCATCCCTACAGTGATCATGGTGGGGGCAGCATCATGTCTGGAGGAAACCAGGTAATGCCCATCACCTGCCAAATTCCATCTCTACAGAGATCATGGTGGGGGCAGCATCATGTCTGGGGAAACCAGGTACTGCTCATCACCTGCCCAATACCATCCCTACAGTGATCATGGTGGGGGCAGCATCATGTCTGGGGGAAACCAGGTACTGCCCATCACCTGCCCAATTCCATCCCTACAGTGATTATGGTGGGGGCAGCATCATGTCTGGGGGAAACCAGGCACTGCCCATCACCTGCCCAATACCATCCCTACAGTGATCATGGTGGGGGCAGCATCATGTCTGGAAAAAACCAGGCACTGCCCATCACCTGCCCAATACCATCCCTACAGTGATCATGGTGGGGGAAGCATCATGTCTGGAGGAAACCAGGCACTGCCCATCACCTGCCCAATACCATCCCTACAGTGATCATGGTGGGGGCAGCATCATGTCTGGAGGAAACCAGGTACTGTCCATCACCTGCCAAATTCCATCTCTACAGAGATCATGGTGGGGGCAGCATCATGTCTGGAGGAAACCAGGCACTGCCCATCACTTGCCTAATACCATCCCTACAGTGATCATGGTGGGGGCAGCATCATGTGTGGAGGAATCAAGGCACTGCCTGTCACCTGCCCAATACCATCCCTACAGTGATCATGGTGGGGGCCGCATCATGTCTGGAGGAAACCAGGCACTGCCCATCTCCTGCCCAATACCATCCCTACAGTGATCATGGTGGGGGCAGCATCATGTCTGGAGGAAACCAGGCACTGCCCATCACCTGCCCAATACCATCCCTACAGTGATCATGATGGGGGCAGCATCATGTCTGGAGGAAACCAGGCACTGCCCATCACCTGCCCAATATCATCCCTAAAGTGATCATGGTGGGGGCAGCATCATGTCTGAAGGAAACCAGGTAATGCCCATCACCTGCCAAATTCCATCTCTACAGAGATCATGGTGGGGGCAGCATCATGTCTGGAGGAAACCAGGCACTGCCCATCACTTGCCCAATACCATCCCTACAGTGATCATGGTGGGGGCAGCATCATGTGTGGAGGAATCAAGGCACTGCCTGTCACCTGCCCAATACCATCCCTACAGTGATCATGGTGGGGGCAGCATCATGTCTGGGGGAAACCAGGCACTGACCATCACCTGCCCAATACCATCCCTAAAGTGATCATGGTGGGGGCAGCATCATGTCTGAGGGAAACCAGGCACTGCCCATCACCTGCCCAATACCCTCCCTACAGTGATCATGGTGGGGGCAGCATCATGTCTGAGGGAAACCAGGCACTGCCCATCACCTGCCCAATACCATCCCTACAGTGATCATGGTGGGGGCAGCGTCTTGTCTGGAGGAAACCAGGCACTGCCCATCACCTGCCCAATACCATCCCTACAGTGATCATGGTTGGGGCAGCCTCATGTCTGGGGGAAACCAGGCACTGCCCATCACCTGCCCAATACCATCCCTACAGTGATCATGGTGAAGGCAGCATCATGTATAGAGGAAACCAGGCACTGCCCATCACCTGCCCAATACCATCCCTACACAGTGATCATGGTGGGGGCAGCATCATGTCTGGAGGAAACCAGGTACTGCCCATCACCTGCCCAATAACATCCCTACAGTGATCATGGTGGGGGCAGCATCATGTCTGGAGTAAACCAGGCACTGCCCATCACCTGCCCAATACCATCCCTACAGTGATCATGGTGGGGGCAGCATCATGTCTGGGGGAAACCAGGCACTGCCCGTCACCTGCCCGTAAACTGCCCAATACCATCCCTATAGTGATCATGGTGGGGGCAGCATCAAGTCTGGGGGAAACCAGGCACTGCCCGTCACTTGCCCAATACCATCCCTACAGTGATCATGGTGGGGGCAGCATCATGTCTGGGGGAAACCAGGCACTGCCCATCACCTGCCCAATACTATCCCTACAGTGATCATGGTGGGGGCAGCATCATCTCTGGAGGAAACCAGGCACTGCCCATGACCTGCCCAATACCATCCCTACAGTGATCATGGTGGGGGCAGCATCATTTCTGGGGGAAACCAGATACTGCCCATCACCTGCCCAATACCATCCCTACAGTGATCATGGTGGAGGCAGCATCATGTCTGGGGGAAACCGGGCACTGCCCATCACCTGCCCAATACCATTGCTACAGTGATCATGGTGGGAGCAGCATCATGTCTGGAGGAAACCAGGCACTGCCCATCACCTGCCCAATACCATCCCTACAGTGATCATGGTGGGGGCAGCATCATGTCTGGAGGAAACCAGGCACTGCCCATCACCTGCCCAATACCATTCCTACAGTGATCATGGTGGGAGCAGCATCATGTCTGGAGGAAACCAGGCACTGCCCATCACCTGCCCAATACCATCCCTACAGTAATCATGGTGGGGGCAGAATCATGTCTGGGGGAAACCAGATACTGCCCATCACCTAACCAATACCATCCCTACAGTGATCATGGTGGGGGCAGCATCATGTCTGGGGAAAACCAGATACTGCCCATCACCTAACCAATACCATCCCTACAGTGATCATGGTGCGGGCAGCATCATGTCTGGGGGAAACCAGGCACTGCCCATCACTTGCCCAATACCATACCTACAGTGATCATGGTGGGGGCACCATCATCTCTGGAGGAAACCAGGCACTGCCCATGACCTGCCCAATACCATCCCTACAGTGATTGTGGTGGGGGCAGCATCATGTCTGGGGGAAACCAGGCACTGTCCATCACCTGCTCAATACCATCCCTATAGTGATCATGGTGGGGGCAGCATCATGTCTGGGGGAAACCAGGCACTGCCCATCACCTGCCCAATACCATCCCTACAGTGATCATGGTAGGGGCAGCATCATGTCTGGGGGAATCCAGGTACTGCCCATCACCTGCCCAATACCATCCCTACAGTGATCATGGTGGGAGCAGCATCATGTCTGGGGGAAACCAGGTACTGCCCATCACCTGCTCAATACCATCCCTACAGTGATCATGGTGGGAGCAGCATCCTGTCTGGAGGAAACCAGGTACTGTCCATCACCTGCCCAATACCATCCCTACAGTGATCATGGTGGGGGCAGCATCATGTCTGGGGGAAACGAGGCACTGCCCATCACCTGCCCAATACCATCCCTACAGTGATCATGGTGGGGCCAGTATCATGTCTGGGGGAAACCGGGCACTGCCCATCACCTGCCCAATACCATCCCTACAGTGATCATGGTGGGAGCAGCATCATGTCTGGAGGAAACCAGGTACTGCCCATCATCTATCCAATACCATCCCTACAGTGATCATGGTGGGAGCAGCATCATGTCTGGAGGAAACCAGCTACTGCCAATCACCTGCCCAATACCATCCCTACAGTGATCATGGTGGGGGCAGCATCATGTATAGAGGAAACCAGGCACTGCCCATCACCTGCCCAATACCATCCCTACAGTGATCATGGTGGGGGCAGCATCATGTATAGAGGAAACCAGGCACTGCCCATCACCTGCCCAATACCATCCCTACAGTGATCATGGTGGGGGCAGCATCATGTCTGGGGGAAACCAGGCACTGCCCGTCACCTGCCCGTAAACTGCCCAATACCATCCCTATAGTGATCATGGTGTGGGCAGCATCAAGTCTGGGGGAAACCAGGCACTGCCCGTCACTTGCCCAATACCATCCCTACAGTGATCATGGTGGGGGCAGCATCATGTCTGGGGGAAACCAGGCACTGCCCATCACCTGCCCAATACTATCCCTACAGTGATCATGGTGGGGGCAGCATCATCTCTGGAGGAAACCAGGCACTGCCCATGACCTGCCCAATACCATCCCTACAGTGATCATGGTGGGGGCAGCATCATTTCTGGGGGAAACCAGATACTGCCCATCACCTGCCCAATACCATCCCTACAGTGATCATGGTGGAGGCAGCATCATGTCTGGGGGAAACCGGGCACTGCCCATCACCTGCCCAATACCATTCCTACAGTGATCATGGTGGGAGCAGCATCATGTCTGGAGGAAACCAGGCACTGCCCATCACCTGCCCAATACCATCCCTACAGTGATCATGGTGGGGGCAGCATCATGTCTGGAGGAAACCAGGCACTGCCCATCACCTGCCCAATACCATTCCTACAGTGATCATGGTGGGAGCAGCATCATGTCTGGAGGAAACCAGGCACTGCCCATCACCTGCCCAATACCATCCCTACAGTAATCATGGTGGGGGCAGAATCATGTCTGGGGGAAACCAGATACTGCCCATCACCTAACCAATACCATCCCTACAGTGATCATGGTGGGGGCAGCATCATGTCTGGGGAAAACCAGATACTGCCCATCACCTAACCAATACCATCCCTACAGTGATCATGGTGCGGGCAGCATCATGTCTGGGGGAAACCAGGCACTGCCCATCACTTGCCCAATACCATACCTACAGTGATCATGGTGGGGGCACCATCATCTCTGGAGGAAACCAGGCACTGCCCATGACCTGCCCAATACCATCCCTACAGTGATTGTGGTGGGGGCAGCATCATGTCTGGGGGAAACCAGGCACTGTCCATCACCTGCCCAATACCATCCCTACAGTGATCATGGTGGGGGCAGCATCATGTCTGGGGGAAACCAGGCACTGCCCATCACCTGCCCAATACCATCCCTACTGTCACGATGCCGGCTGGCAGGTAGTGGATCCTCTGTGCCAGAGAGGGATTGGCGTGGACCGTGCTAGTGGACCGGTTCTAAGCCACTACTGGTTTTCACCAGAGCCCGCCGCAAAGCGGGATGGTCTTGCTGCGGCGGTAGTGACCAGGTCGTATCCACTAGCAACGGCTCACCTCTCTGGCTGCTGAAGATAGGCGCGGTACAAGGGAGTAGGCAGAAGCAAGGTCGGACGTAGCAGAAGGTCGGGGCAGGCAGCAAGGATCGTAGTCAGGGGCAACGGCAGAAGGTCTGGAACACAGGCTAGGAACACACAAGGAACGCTTTCACTGGCACAATGGCAACAAGATCCGGCAAGGGAGTGCAGGGGAAGTGAGGTGATATAGGGAAGTGCACAGGTGAACACACTAATTGGAACCACTGCGCCAATCAGCGGCGCAGTGGCCCTTTAAATCGCAGAGACCCGGCGCGCGCGCGCCCTAGGGAGCGGGGCCGCGCGCGCCGGGACAGAACAGACGGAGAGCGAGTCAGGTAGGGGAGCCGGGGTGCGCATCGCGAGCGGGCGCTACCCGCATCGCGAATCGCATCCCGGCTGGCAGCGGAATCGCAGCGCCCCGGGTCAGAGGACGTGACCGGAGCGCTGCAGCGGGGGGAGTGAAGCGAGCGCTCCGGGGAGGAGCGGGGACCCGGAGCGCTCGGCGTAACAGTACCCCCCCCCTTGGGTCTCCCCCTCTTCTTAGAGCCTGAGAACCTGAGGAGCAGACTTTTGTCTAGGATGTTGTCCTCAGGTTCCCAGGATCTCTCTTCAGGACCACAACCCTCCCAGTCCACTAAAAAAAAATTTTTCCCTCTGACCTTTTTGGCAGCTAAGATTTCTTTGACCGAGAAGATGTCCGAGGAGCCGGAAACAGGAGTGGGAGGAACAGATTTGGGAGAAAAACGGTTGAGGATGAGTGGTTTGAGAAGAGAGACGTGAAAGGCATTAGGGATACGAAGGGAAGGAGGAAGAAGAAGTTTATAAGAGACAGGATTAATTTGACACAAAATTTTGAAAGGACCAAGATAGCGTGGTCCCAACTTGTAGCTAGGGACACGGAAGCGGACATATTTAGCGGAGAGCCATACCTTGTCTCCAGGGGAAAAAACGGGAGGGGCTCTTCTTTTCTTATCCGCGAACTTCTTCATGCGTGATGAAGCCTGTAAGAGAGAATTTTGGGTCTCTCTCCATATGATGGAAAGGTCACGAGAAATTTCATCCACAGCGGGCAGACCAGAGGGCAAGGGAGTAGGGAGGGGGGGAAGAGGGTGACGGCCGTACACCACGAAAAATGGGGATTTGGAGGAAGACTCAGAGACCCTGAAGTTATACGAGAATTCGGCCCATGGGAGGAGATCTGCCCAGTCATCCTGGCGGGAGGAAACAAAATGTCGCAAATAATCACCCAAGATCTGGTTAATTCTTTCTACTTGTCCATTGGACTGGGGATGATATGCAGAAGAAAAATTTAATTTAATCTTGAGTTGTTTACAGAGAGCCCTCCAGAATTTAGACACGAATTGGACGCCTCTATCCGAGACAATCTGCGTAGGCAACCCGTGAAGACGAAAAATGTGTACAAAAAATTGTTTAGCCAACTGAGGCGCAGAAGGAAGACCAGGAAGAGGGATGAAATGTGCCATTTTGGAGAATCGATCAACGACCACCCAAATAACAGTGTTGCCACGGGAAGGGGGTAAATCAGTAATAAAATCCATACCAATCAGAGACCAAGGCTGTTCGGGGACAGGCAGAGGATGAAGAAAACCAGCGGGCTTCTGGCGAGGAGTCTTATCCCGGGCACAGATAGTGCAGGCTCGCACAAAGTCCACAACATCCGTCTCCAGAGTCGGCCACCAATAGAAGCGGGAGATGAGTTGCACAGATTTCTTGATACCCGCATGACCTGCGAGATGGGAGGAGTGACCCCATTTGAGGATTCCGAGGCGTTGGCGAGGAGAAACAAAGGTCTTTCCTGGAGGAGTTTGCCTGATGGAGGCAGGAGAAGTGGAGATCAGGCAGTCAGGTGGAATGATGTGTTGCGGAGAGAGTTCAACTTCTGAGGCATCCGAGGAACGAGAGAGAGCATCGGCCCTAATGTTCTTATCGGCAGGACGAAAGTGAATCTCAAAATTAAATCGGGCAAAGAACAGAGACCACCGGGCCTGGCGAGGATTCAGCCGTTGGGCAGACTGGAGGTAGGAGAGGTTCTTGTGGTCGGTGTAGATAATAACAGGAGAACTTGATCCCTCCAACAGATGCCTCCATTCCTCAAGTGCTAATTTAATGGCTAGAAGCTCTCGATCCCCGATGGAGTAGTTCCTCTCCGCTGGAGAGAAGGTCCTAGAGAAAAAACCACAAGTGACAGCATGCCCGGAAGAATTTTTTTGTAGAAGAACAGCTCCAGCTCCCACTGAGGAGGCATCAACCTCCAATAGGAAGGGTTTGGAAGGGTCAGGTCTGGAGAGGACGGGAGCCGAAGAAAAGGCAGACTTGAGTCGTTTAAAGGCGTCTTCTGCTTGAGGAGGCCAGGACTTGGGATCAGCATTTTTTTTGGGTAAAGCCACGATAGGAGCCACAATGGTAGAAAAATGTGGAATAAATTGCCTGTAATAATTGGCAAACCCCAAAAAGCGTTGGATAGCACGGAGTCCGGAGGGGCGTGGCCAATCTAAGACGGCAGAAAGTTTGTCTGGATCCATCTGTAGTCCCTGGCCAGAGACCAAATATCCTAGAAAAGGAAGAGATTGGCATTCAAACAGACATTTCTCAATTTTGGCATAGAGTTGGTTGTCACGAAGTCTCTGAAGAACCATACGGACATGCTGGCGGTGTTCTTCTAGATTGGCAGAAAAAATTAGGATATCGTCCAGATATACAACAACACAAGAGTATAACAGATCACGAAAAATTTCATTGACAAAGTCTTGGAAGACGGCAGGGGCGTTGCACAGGCCAAAGGGCATGACCAGATACTCAAAGTGTCCATCTCTGGTGTTAAATGCCGTTTTCCACTCGTCCCCCTCTCTGATGCGGATGAGGTTATAGGCGCCTCTTAAGTCCAATTTAGTAAAGATGTGGGCACCTTGGAGGCGATCAAAGAGTTCAGAGATGAGGGGTAAGGGGTAGCGGTTCTTAACCGTGATTTTATTAAGACCGCGGTAGTCAATGCAAGGACGTAGGGAGCCATCTTTTTTGGACACAAAGAAAAATCCGGCTCCGGCAGGAGAGGAGGATTTACGGATAAAGCCCTTTTTAAGATTCTCCTGGACGTATTCGGACATGGCAAGAGTCTCTGGGGCAGAGAGAGGATAAATTCTGCCCCGGGGTGGAGTAGTGCCCGGGAGGAGGTCGATAGGGCAATCATAAGGCCTGTGAGGAGGTAGAGTCTCAGCTTGTTTTTTGCAGAAAACATCCGCGAAGTCCATATAGGCCTTAGGGAGACCGGTTACTGGAGGAACCACAGAGTTACGGCAAGGGTTACTGGGAACCGGTTTTAGACAGTTCTTGGAACAAGAGGACCCCCAACTCTTGATCTCCCCAGTGGACCAATCCAGGGTTGGGGAATGAAGTTGAAGCCAGGGAAGTCCAAGGAGAATTTCCGAGGTGCAATTGGGGAGGACCAAAAGTTCAATCCTCTCATGATGAGATCCGATGCTCATAAGAAGGGGCTCCGTGCGGAAACGTATGGTACAGTCCAATCTTTCATTATTTACACAATTGATGTAGAGGGGTCTGGCGAGACTGGTCACCGGGATGTTGAACCTGTTGACGAGAGAGGCCAAAATAAAATTTCCTGCAGATCCAGAGTCCAAGAAGGCCACTGTAGAGAAGGAGAAGGCAGAGGCAGACATCCGCACAGGCACAGTAAGACGTGGAGAAGCAGAGTAGACATCAAGGACTGTCTCACCTTTGTGCGGAGTCAGCGTACGTCTTTCCAGGCGGGGAGGACGGATAGGACAATCCCTCAGGAAGTGTTCGGTACTAGCACAGTACAGGCAGAGGTTCTCCATACGGCGTCGTGTCCTCTCTTGAGGTGTCAGGCGAGACCGGTCGACCTGCATAGCCTCCACGGCGGGAGGCACAGGAACAGATTGCAGGGGACCAGAGGAGAGAGGAGCCGAGGAGAAGAAACGCCTCGTGCGAACAGAGTCCATATCTTGGCGGGGTTCCTGACGCCTTTCGGAAAAACGCATGTCAATGCGAGTGGCTAGGTGAATAAGTTCATGTAGATTAGCAGGAATTTCTCGTGCGGCCAGAACATCTTTAATGTTGCTGGATAGGCCTTTTTTGAAGGTCGCGCAGAGGGCCTCATTATTCCAGGACAATTCTGAAGCAAGAGTACGGAATTGTACGGCATACTCGCCAACGGAAGAATTACCCTGGACCAGGTTCAACAGGGCAGTCTCAGCAGAAGAGGCTCGGGCAGGTTCCTCAAAGACACTTCGGATTTCCGAGAAGAAGGAGTGTACAGAGGCAGTGACGGGGTCATTGCGGTCCCAGAGCGGTGTGGCCCATGACAGGGCTTTTCCGGACAGAAGGCTGACTACGAAAGCCACCTTAGACCTTTCAGTGGGAAACAGGTCCGACATCATCTCCAGATGCAGGGAACATTGGGAAAGAAAGCCACGGCAAAACTTAGAGTCCCCATCAAATTTATCCGGCAAGGATAAGCGTATCCCAGGAGCGGCCACTCGCTGCGGAGGAGGTGCAGGAGCTGGCGGAGGAGATGACTGCTGAAGCTGTGGTAGTAACTGTTGTAGCATAACGGTCAGTTGAGACAGCTGTTGGCCTTGTTGCGCTATCTGTTGTGACTGCTGGGCGACCACCGTGGTGAGGTCAGCGACAACTGGCAGAGGAACTTCAGCGGGATCCATGGCCGGATCTACTGTCACGATGCCGGCTGGCAGGTAGTGGATCCTCTGTGCCAGAGAGGGATTGGCGTGGACCGTGCTAGTGGACCGGTTCTAAGCCACTACTGGTTTTCACCAGAGCCCGCCGCAAAGCGGGATGGTCTTGCTGCGGCGGTAGTGACCAGGTCGTATCCACTAGCAACGGCTCACCTCTCTGGCTGCTGAAGATAGGCGCGGTACAAGGGAGTAGGCAGAAGCAAGGTCGGACGTAGCAGAAGGTCGGGGCAGGCAGCAAGGATCGTAGTCAGGGGCAACGGCAGAAGGTCTGGAACACAGGCTAGGAACACACAAGGAACGCTTTCACTGGCACAATGGCAACAAGATCCGGCAAGGGAGTGCAGGGGAAGTGAGGTGATATAGGGAAGTGCACAGGTGAACACACTAATTGGAACCACTGCGCCAATCAGCGGCGCAGTGGCCCTTTAAATCGCAGAGACCCGGCGCGCGCGCGCCCTAGGGAGCGGGGCCGCGCGCGCCGGGACAGAACAGACGGAGAGCGAGTCAGGTAGGGGAGCCGGGGTGCGCATCGCGAGCGGGCGCTACCCGCATCGCGAATCGCATCCCGGCTGGCAGCGGAATCGCAGCGCCCCGGGTCAGAGGACGTGACCGGAGCGCTGCAGCGGGGGGAGTGAAGCGAGCGCTCCGGGGAGGAGCGGGGACCCGGAGCGCTCGGCGTAACACCTACAGTGATCATGGTAGGGGCAGCATCATGTCTGGGGGAATCCAGGTACTGCCCATCACCTGCTCAATACCATCCCTACAGTGATCATGGTGGGAGCAGCATCCTGTCTGGAGGAAACCAGGTACTGTCCATCACCTGCCCAATACCATCCCTACAGTGATCATGGTGGGGGCAGCATCATGTCTGGGGGAAACGAGGCACTGCCCATCACCTGCCCAATACCATCCCTACAGTGATCATGGTGGGGCCAGTATCATGTCTGGGGGAAACCGGGCACTGCCCATCACCTGCCCAATACCATCCCTACAGTGATCATGGTGGGAGCAGCATCATGTCTAGAGGAAACCAGGTACTGCCCATCACCTATCCAATACCATCTCTACAGTGATCATGGTGGGAGCAGCATCATGTCTGGAGGAAACCAGCTACTGCCAATCACCTGCCCAATACCATCCCTACAGTGATCATGGTGGGGGCAGCATCATGTATAGAGGAAACCAGGCACTGCCCATCACCTGCCCAATACCATCCCTACAGTGATCATGGTGGGGGCAGCATCATGTATAGAGGAAACCAGGCACTGCCCATCACCTGCCCAATACCATCCCTACAGTGATCATGGTGGGGGCAGCATCATGTCTGGGGGAAACCAGGCACTGCCCATCACCTGCCCAATACCATCCCTACATTGATCATGGTGGGGCCAGTCTCATGTCTGGAGGAAACCAGGCACTGCCCATCACCTGCCCAATACCATCCCTACAGTGATCATGGTGGGGGCAGCATCATGTCTGGGGAAACCAGGTACTGCTCATCACCTGCCCACTACCCTCCCTACAGTGATCATGGTGGGGGCAGCATCATGTCTGGGGGAAACCAGGTACTGCCCATCACCTGCCCAATACCATCCCTACAGTGATCATGGTGGGGGCAGCATCATGTCTGGGGGAAACCAGGCACTGCCAATCACCTGCCCAATACCATCCCTACAGTGATCATGGTGGGGGCAGCATCATGTCTGGAGGAAACCAGGCACTGCCCATCACCTGCCCAATACCATCCCTACAGTGATCATGGTGGGGGCAGCATCATGTCTGGAGGAAACCAGGCACTGCCCATCACCTGCCCAATACCATCCCTACAGTGATCATGGTGGGGGCAGCATCATGTCTGGAGGAAACCAGGTAATGCCCATCACCTGCCAAATTCCATCTCTACAGAGATCATGGTGGGGGCAGCATCATGTCTGGGGAAACCAGGTACTGCTCATCACCTGCCCAATACCATCCCTACAGTGATCATGGTGGGGGCAGCATCATGTCTGGGGGAAACCAGGTACTGCCCATCACCTGCCCAATTCCATCCCTACAGTGATTATGGTGGGGGCAGCATCATGTCTGGGGGAAACCAGGCACTGCCCATCACCTGCCCAATACCATCCCTACAGTGATCATGGTGGGGGCAGCATCATGTCTGGAAAAAACCAGGCACTGCCCATCACCTGCCCAATACCATCCCTACAGTGATCATGGTGGGGGAAGCATCATGTCTGGAGGAAACCAGGCACTGCCCATCACCTGCCCAATACCATCCCAACAGTGATCATGGTGGGGGCAGCATCATGTCTGGAGGAAACCAGGTACTGTCCATCACCTGCCAAATTCCATCTCTACAGAGATCATGGTGGGGGCAGCATCATGTCTGGAGGAAACCAGGCACTGCCCATCACTTGCCTAATACCATCCCTACAGTGATCATGGTGGGGGCAGCATCATGTGTGGAGGAATCAAGGCACTGCCTGTCACCTGCCCAATACCATCCCTACAGTGATCATGATGGGGGCAGCATCATGTCTGGAGGAAACCAGGCACTGCCCATCACCTGCCCAATATCATCCCTAAAGTGATCATGGTGGGGGCAGCATCATGTCTGAAGGAAACCAGGTAATGCCCATCACCTGCCCAATACCATCCCTACAGTGATCATGGTGGGGGCAGCATCATGTGTGGAGGAATCAAGGCACTGCCTGTCACCTGCCCAATACCATCCCTACAGTGATCATGGTGGAGGCTGCATCATGTCTGGAGGAAACCAGGCACTGCCCATCTCCTGCCCAATACCATCCCTACAGTGATCATGGTGGGGGCAGCATCATTTCTGGAGGAAACCAGGAACTGCCCATCACCTGCCCAATACTATCCCTACAGTGATCATGGTGGGGGCAGCATCATGTCTGGGGGAAACCAGGCACTGCCCATCACCTGCCCAATACCATCCCTACAGTGATCATGGTGGGGGCAGCATCATGTCTGGGGGAAACCAGGCACTGACCATCACCTGCCCAATACCATCCCTAAAGTGATCATGGTGGGGGCAGCATCATGTCTGAGGGAAACCAGGCACTGCCCATCACCTGCCCAATACCCTCCCTACAGTGATCATGGTGGGGGCAGCATCATGTCTGAGGGAAACCAGGCACTGCCCATCACCTGCCCAATACCATCCCTACAGTGATCATGGTGGGGGCAGCGTCTTGTCTGGAGGAAACCAGGCACTGCCCATCACCTGCCCAATACCATCCCTACAGTGATCATGGTTGGGGCAGCCTCATGTCTGGGGGAAACCAGGCACTGCCCATCACCTGCCCAATACCATCCCTACAGTGATCATGGTGAAGGCAGCATCATGTATAGAGGAAACCAGGCACTGCCCATCACCTGCCCAATACCATCCCTACACAGTGATCATGGTGGGGGCAGCATCATGTCTGGAGGAAACCAGGTACTGCCCATCACCTGCCCAATAATATCCCTACAGTGATCATGGTGGGGGCAGCATCATGTCTGGAGTAAACCAGGCACTGCCCATCACCTGCCCAATACCATCCCTACAGTGATCATGGTGGGGGCAGCATCATGTCTGGGGGAAACCAGGCACTGCCCGTCACCTGCCCGTAAACTGCCCAATACCATCCCTATAGTGATCATGGTGGGGGCAGCATTAAGTCTGGGGGAAACCAGGCACTGCCCGTCACTTGCCCAATACCATCCCTACAGTGATCATGGTGGGGGCAGCATCATGTCTGGGGGAAACCAGGCACTGCCCATCACCTGCCCAATACTATCCCTACAGTGATCATGGTGGGGGCAGCATAATCTCTGGAGGAAACCAGGCACTGCCCATGACCTGCCCAATACCATCCCTACAGTGATCATGGTGGGGGCAGCATCATTTCTGGGGGAAACCAGATACTGCCCATCACCTGCCCAATACCATCCCTACAGTGATCATGGTGGAGGCAGCATCATGTCTGGGGGAAACCGGGCACTGCCCATCACCTGCCCAATACCATTCCTACAGTGATCATGGTGGGAGCAGCATCATGTCTGGAGGAAACCAGGCACTGCCCATCACCTGCCCAATACCATCCCTACAGTGATCATGGTGGGGGCAGCATCATGTCTGGAGGAAACCAGGCACTGCCCATCACCTGCCCAATACCATCCCTACAGTAATCATGGTGGGGGCAGAATCATGTCTGGGGGAAACCAGATATTGCCCATCACCTAACCAATACCATCCCTACAGTGATCATGGTGGGGGCAGCATCATGTCTGGGGAAAACCAGATACTGCCCATCACCTAACCAATACCATCCCTACAGTGATCATGGTGCGGGCAGCATCATGTCTGGGGGAAACCAGGCACTGCCCATCACTTGCCCAATACCATACCTACAGTGATCATGGTGGGGGCACCATCATCTCTGGAGGAAACCAGGCACTGCCCATGACCTGCCCAATACCATCCCTACAGTGATTGTGGTGGGGGCAGCATCATGTCTGGGGGAAACCAGGCACTGTCCATCACCTGCCCAATACCATCCCTACAGTGATCATGGTGGGGGCAGCATCATGTCTGGGGGAAACCAGGCACTGCCCATCACCTGCCCAATACCATCCCTACAGTGATCATGGTAGGGGCAGCATCATGTCTGGGGGAATCCAGGTACTGCCCATCACCTGCCCAATACCATCCCTACAGTGATCATGGTGGGAGCAGCATCATGTCTGGGGGAAACCAGGTACTGCCCATCACCTGCTCAATACCATCCCTACAGTGATCATGGTGGGAGCAGCATCCTGTCTGGAGGAAACCAGGTACTGTCCATCACCTGCCCAATACCATCCCTACAGTGATCATGGTGGGGGCAGCATCATGTCTGGGGGAAACGAGGCACTGCCCATCACCTGCCCAATACCATCCCTACAGTGATCATGGTGGGGCCAGTATCATGTCTGGGGGAAACCGGGCACTGCCCATCACCTGCCCAATACCATCCCTACAGTGCTCATGGTGGGAGCAGCATCATGTCTAGAGGAAACCAGGTACTGCCCATCACCTATCCAATACCATCTCTACAGTGATCATGGTGGGAGCAGCATCATGTCTGGAGGAAACCAGCTACTGCCAATCACCTGCCCAATACCATCCCTACAGTGATCATGGTGGGGGCAGCATCATGTATAGAGGAAACCAGGCACTGCCCATCACCTGCCCAATACCATCCCTACAGTGATCATGGTGGGGGCAGCATCATGTATAGAGGAAACCAGGCACTGCCCATCACCTGCCCAATACCATCCCTACAGTGATCATGGTGGGGGCAGCATCATGTCTGGGGGAAACCAGGCACTGCCCATCACCTGCTCAATACCATCCCTACGGTGATCATGGTGGGGGCAGCATCATGTCTGGAGGAAACCAGGTACTGCCCATCACCTGCCCAATACCATCCCTACAGTGATCATGGTGGGGGCAGCGTCATGTCTGGGGGAAACCAGGCACTGCCCATCACCTGCCCAATACCATCCCTACAGTGATCATGGTGGGGGCAGCATCAAGTCTGGGGAAACCAGGTACTGCCCATCACCTGCCCAATACCATCCCTACAGTGATCATGGTGGGGGCAGCATCATGTATAGAGGAAACCAGGCACTGCCCATCACCTGCCCAATACCATCCCTACAGTGATCATGGTGGGGGCAGCATCATGTCTGGGGGAAACCAGGCACTGCCCATCATCTGCCCAATACCATCCCTACAGTGATCATGGTGGGGGCAGCATCATCTCTGGGGGAAACCAGGCACTGCCCATCACCTGCCCAATACCATCCCTACAGTGATCATGGTGGGGGCAGCATCATGTCTGGGGGAAACCAGGCACTGCCCATCACCTGCCCAATACCATCCCTACATTGATCATGGTGGGGCCAGTCTCATGTCTGGAGGAAACCAGGCACTGCCCATCACCTGCCCAATACCATCCCTACAGTGATCATGGTGGGGGCAGCATCATGTCTGGCGAAACCAGGTACTGCTCATCACCTGCCCACTACCATCCCTACAGTGATCATGGTGGGGGCAGCATCATGTCTGGGGGAAACCAGGTACTGCCCATCACCTGCCCAATACCATCCCTACAGTGATCATGGTGGGGGCAGCATCATGTCTGGGGGAAACCAGGCACTGCCAATCACCTGCCCAATACCATCCCTACAGTGATCATGGTGGGGGCAGCATCATGTCTGGAGGAAACCAGGCACTGCCCATCACCTGCCCAATACCATCCCTACAGTGATCATGGTGGGGGCAGCATCATGTCTGGAGGAAACCAGGCACTGCCCATCACCTGCCCAATACCATCCCTACAGTGATCATGGTGGGGGCAGCATCATGTCTGGAGGAAACCAGGTAATGCCCATCACCTGCCAAATTCCATCTCTACAGAGATCATGGTGGGGGCAGCATCATGTCTGGGGAAACCAGGTACTGCTCATCACCTGCCCAATACCATCCCTACAGTGATCATGGTGGGGGCAGCATCATGTCTGGGGGAAACCAGGTACTGCCCATCACCTGCCCAATTCCATCCCTACAGTGATTATGGTGGGGGCAGCATCATGTCTGGGGGAAACCAGGCACTGCCCATCACCTGCCCAATACCATCCCTACAGTGATCATGGTGGGGGCAGCATCATGTCTGGAAAAAACCAGGCACTGCCCATCACCTGCCCAATACCATCCCTACAGTGATCATGGTGGGGGAAGCATCATGTCTGGAGGAAACCAGGCACTGCCCATCACCTGCCCAATACCATCCCTACAGTGATCATGGTGGGGGCAGCATCATGTCTGGAGGAAACCAGGTACTGTCCATCACCTGCCAAATTCCATCTCTACAGAGATCATGGTGGGGGCAGCATCATGTCTGGAGGAAACCAGGCACTGCCCATCACTTGCCTAATACCATCCCTACAGTGATCATGGTGGGGGCAGCATCATGTGTGGAGGAATCAAGGCACTGCCTGTCACCTGCCCAATACCATCCCTACAGTGATCATGGTGGGGGCCGCATCATGTCTGGAGGAAACCAGGCACTGCCCATCTCCTGCCCAATACCATCCCTACAGTGATCATGGTGGGGGCAGCATCATGTCTGGAGGAAACCAGGCACTGCCCATCACCTGCCCAATACCATCCCTACAGTGATCATGATGGGGGCAGCATCATGTCTGGAGGAAACCAGGCACTGCCCATCACCTGCCCAATATCATCCCTAAAGTGATCATGGTGGGGGCAGCATCATGTCTGAAGGAAACCAGGTAATGCCCATCACCTGCCAAATTCCATCTCTACAGAGATCATGGTGGGGGCAGCATCATGTCTGGAGGAAACCAGGCACTGCCCATCACTTGCCCAATACCATCCCTACAGTGATCATGGTGGGGGCAGCATCATGTGTGGAGGAATCAAGGCCCTGCCTGTCACCTGCCCAATACCATCCCTACAGTGATCATGGTGGAGGCTGCATCATGTCTGGAGGAAACCAGGCACTGCCCATCTCCTGCCCAATACCATCCCTACAGTGATCATGGTGGGGGCAGCATCATTTCTGGAGGAAACCAGGAACTGCCCATCACCTGCCCAATACTATCCCTACAGTGATCATGGTGGGGGCAGCATCATGTCTGGGGGAAACCAGGCACTGCCCATCACCTGCCCAATACCATCCCTACAGTGATCATGGTGGGGGCAGCATCATGTCTGGGGGAAACCAGGCACTGACCATCACCTGCCCAATACCATCCCTAAAGTGATCATGGTGGGGGCAGCATCATGTCTGAGGGAAACCAGGCACTGCCCATCACCTGCCCAATACCCTCCCTACAGTGATCATGGTGGGGGCAGCATCATGTCTGAGGGAAACCAGGCACTGCCCATCACCTGCCCAATACCATCCCTACAGTGATCATGGTGGGGGCAGCGTCTTGTCTGGAGGAAACCAGGCACTGCCCATCACCTGCCCAATACCATCCCTACAGTGATCATGGTTGGGGCAGCCTCATGTCTGGGGGAAACCAGGCACTGCCCATCACCTGCCCAATACCATCCCTACAGTGATCATGGTGAAGGCAGCATCATGTATAGAGGAAACCAGGCACTGCCCATCACCTGCCCAATACCATCCCTACACAGTGATCATGGTGGGGGCAGCATCATGTCTGGAGGAAACCAGGTACTGCCCATCACCTGCCCAATACCATCCCTATAGTGATCATGGTGGGGGCAGCATCAAGTCTGGGGGAAACCAGGCACTGCCCGTCACTTGCCCAATACCATCCCTACAGTGATCATGGTGGGGGCAGCATCATGTCTGGGGGAAACCAGGCACTGCCCATCACCTGCCCAATACTATCCCTACAGTGATCATGGTGGGGGCAGCATCATCTCTGGAGGAAACCAGGCACTGCCCATGACCTGCCCAATACCATCCCTACAGTGATCATGGTGGGGGCAGCATCATTTCTGGGGAAACCAGATACTGCCCATCACCTGCCCAATACCATCCCTACAGTGATCATGGTGGAGGCAGCATCATGTCTGGGGGAAACCGGGCACTGCCCATCACCTGCCCAATACCATTCCTACAGTGATCATGGTGGGAGCAGCATCATGTCTGGAGGAAACCAGGCACTGCCCATCACCTGCCCAATACCATCCCTACAGTGATCATGGTGGGGGCAGCATCATGTCTGGAGGAAACCAGGCACTGCCCATCACCTGCCCAATACCATTCCTACAGTGATCATGGTGGGAGCAGCATCATGTCTGGAGGAAACCAGGCCCTGCCCATCACCTGCCCAATACCATCCCTACAGTAATCATGGTGGGGGCAGAATCATGTCTGGGGAAAACCAGATACTGCCCATCACCTAACCAATACCATCCCTACAGTGATCATGGTGGGGGCAGCATCATGTCTGGGGAAAACCAGATACTGCCCATCACCTAACCAATACCATCCCTACAGTGATCATGGTGCGGGCAGCATCATGTCTGGGGGAAACCAGGCACTGCCCATCACTTGCCCAATACCATACCTACAGTGATCATGGTGGGGGCACCATCATCTCTGGAGGAAACCAGGCACTGCCCATGACCTGCCCAATACCATCCCTACAGTGATTGTGGTGGGGGCAGCATCATGTCTGGGGGAAACCAGGCACTGTCCATCACCTGCCCAATACCATCCCTACAGTGATCATGGTGGGGGCAGCATCATGTCTGGGGGAAACCAGGCACTGCCCATCACCTGCCCAATACCATCCCTACAGTGATCATGGTAGGGGCAGCATCATGTCTGGGGGAATCCAGGTACTGCCCATCACCTGCCCAATACCATCCCTACAGTGATCATGGTGGGAGCAGCATCCTGTCTGGAGGAAACCAGGTACTGTCCATCACCTGCCCAATACCATCCCTACAGTGATCATGGTGGGGGCAGCATCATGTCTGGGGGAAACGAGGCACTGCCCATCACCTGCCCAATACCATCCCTACAGTGATCATGGTGGGGCCAGTATCATGTCTGGGGGAAACCGGGCACTGCCCATCACCTGCCCAATACCATCCCTACAGTGATCATGGTGGGAGCAGCATCATGTCTAGAGGAAACCAGGTACTGCCCATCACCTATCCAATACCATCTCTACAGTGATCATGGTGGGAGCAGCATCATGTCTGGAGGAAACCAGCTACTGCCAATCACCTGCCCAATACCATCCCTACAGTGATCATGGTGGGGGCAGCATCATGTATAGAGGAAACCAGGCACTGCCCATCACCTGCCCAATACCATCCCTACAGTGATCATGGTGGGGGCAGCATCATGTATAGAGGAAACCAGGCACTGCCCATCACCTGCCCAATACCATCCCTACAGTGATCATGGTGGGGGCAGCATCATGTCTGGGGGAAACCAGGCACTGCCCATCACCTGCTCAATACCATCCCTACGGTGATCATGGTGGGGGCAGCATCATGTCTGGAGGAAACCAGGTACTTCCCATCACCTGCCCAATACCATCCCTACAGTGATCATGGTGGGGGCAGCGTCATGTCTGGGGGAAACCAGGCACTGCCTATCACCTGCCCAATACCATCCCTACAGTGATCATGGTGGGGGCAGCATCAAGTCTGGGGAAACCAGGTACTGCCCATCATCTGCCCAATACCATCCCTACAGTGATCATGGTGGGGGCAGCATCATCTCTGGGGGAAACCAGGCACTGCCCATCACCTGCCCAATACCATCCCTACAGTGATCATGGTGGGGGCAGCATCATGTCTGGGGGAAACCAGGCACTGCCCATCACCTGCCCAATACCATCCCTACATTGATCATGGTGGGGCCAGTCTCATGTCTGGAGGAAACCAGGCACTGCCCATCACCTGCCCAATACCATCCCTACAGTGATCATGGTGGGGGCAGCATCATGTCTGGGGAAACCAGGTACTGCTCATCACCTGCCCACTACCATCCCTACAGTGATCATGGTGGGGGCAGCATCATGTCTGGGGGAAACCAGGTACTGCCCATCACCTGCCCAATACCATCCCTACAGTGATCCTGGTGGGGGCAGCATCATGTCTGGGGGAAACCAGGCACTGCCAATCACCTGCCCAATACCATCCCTACAGTGATCATGGTGGGGGCAGCATCATGTCTGGAGGAAACCAGGCACTGCCCATCACCTGCCCAATACCATCCCTACAGTGATCATGGTGGGGGCAGCATCATGTCTGGAGGAAACCAGGCACTGCCCATCACCTGCCCAATACCATCCCTACAGTGATCATGGTGGGGGCAGCATCATGTCTGGAGGAAACCAGGTAATGCCCATCACCTGCCAAATTCCATCTCTACAGAGATCATGGTGGGGGCAGCATCATGTCTGGGGAAACCAGGTACTGCTCATCACCTGCCCAATACCATCCCTACAGTGATCATGGTGGGGGCAGCATCATGTCTGGGGGAAACCAGGTACTGCCCATCACCTGCCCAATTCCATCCCTAGAGTGAATATGGTGGGGGCAGCATCATGTCTGGGGGAAACCAGGCACTGCCCATCACCTGCCCAATACCATCCCTACAGTGATCATGGTGGGGGCAGCATCATGTTTGGAAAAAACCAGGCACTGCCCATCACCTGCCCAATACCATCCCTACAGTGATCATGGTGGGGGAAGCATCATGTCTGGAGGAAACCAGGCACTGCCCATCACCTGCCCAATACCATCCCTACAGTGATCATAGTGGGGGCAGCATCATGTCTGGAGGAAACCAGGTACTGTCCATCACCTGCCAAATTCCATCTCTACAGAGATCATGGTGGGGGCAGCATCATGTCTGGAGGAAACCAGGCACTGCCCATCACTTGCCTAATACCATCCCTACAGTGATCATGGTGGGGGCAGCATCATGTGTGGAGGAATCAAGGCACTGCCTGTCACCTGCCCAATACCATCCCTACAGTGATCATGGTGGGGGCCGCATCATGTCTGGAGGAAACCAGGCACTGCCCATCTCCTGCCCAATACCATCCCTACAGTGATCATGGTGGTGGCAGCATCATGTCTGGAGGAAACCAGGCACTGCCCATCACCTGCCCAATACCATCCCTACAGTGATCATGATGGGGGCAGCATCATGTCTGGAGGAAACCAGGCACTGCCCATCACCTGCCCAATATCATCCCTAAAGTGATCATGGTGGGGGCAGCATCATGTCTGAAGGAAACCAGGTAATGCCCATCACCTGCCAAATTCCATCTCTACAGAGATCATGGTGGGGGCAGCATCATGTCTGGAGGAAACCAGGCACTGCCCATCACTTGCCCAATACCATCCCTACAGTGATCATGGTGGGGGCAGCATCATGTGTGGAGGAATCAAGGCACTGCCTGTCACCTGCCCAATACCATCCCTACAGTGATCATGGTGGAGGCTGCATCATGTCTGGAGGAAACCAGGCACTGCCCATCTCCTGCCCAATACCATCCCTACAGTGATCATGGTGGGGGCAGCATCATTTCTGGAGGAAACCAGGAACTGCCCATCACCTGCCCAATACTATCCCTACAGTGATCATGGTGGGGGCAGCATCATGTCTGGGGGAAACCAGGCACTGCCCATCACCTGCCCAATACCATCCCTACAGTGATCATGGTGGGGGCAGCATCATGTCTGGGGGAAACCAGGCACTGACCATCACCTGCCCAATACCATCCCTAAAGTGATCATGGTGGGGGCAGCATCATGTCTGAGGGAAACCAGGCACTGCCCATCACCTGCCCAATACCCTCCCTACAGTGATCATGGTGGGGGCAGCATCATGTCTGAGGGAAACCAGGCACTGCCCATCACCTGCCCAATACCATCCCTACAGTGATCATGGTGGGGGCAGCGTCTTGTCTGGAGGAAACCAGGCACTGCCCATCACCTGCCCAATACCATCCCTACAGTGATCATGGTTGGGGCAGCCTCATGTCTGGGGGAAACCAGGCACTGCCCATCACCTGCCCAATACCATCCCTACAGTGATCATGGTGAAGGCAGCATCATGTATAGAGGAAACCAGGCACTGCCCATCACCTGCCCAATACCATCCCTACACAGTGATCATGGTGGGGGCAGCATCATGTCTGGAGGAAACCAGGTACTGCCCATCACCTGCCCAATAATATCCCTACAGTGATCATGGTGGGGGCAGCATCATGTCTGGAGTAAACCAGGCACTGCCCATCACCTGCCCAATACCATCCCTACAGTGATCATGGTGGGGGCAGCATCATGTCTGGGGGAAACCAGGCACTGCCCGTCACCTGCCCGTAAACTGCCCAATACCATCCCTATAGTGATCATGGTGGGGGCAGCATCAAGTCTGGGGGAAACCAGGCACTGCCCGTCACTTGCCCAATACCATCCCTACAGTGATCATGGTGGGGGCAGCATCATGTCTGGGGGAAACCAGGCACTGCCCATCACCTGCCCAATACTATCCCTACAGTGATCATGGTGGGGGCAGCATCATCTCTGGAGGAAACCAGGCACTGCCCATGACCTGCCCAATACCATCCCTACAGTGATCATGGTGGGGGCAGCATCATTTCTGGGGGAAACCAGATACTGCCCATCACCTGCCCAATACCATCCCTACAGTGATCATGGTGGAGGCAGCATCATGTCTGGGGGAAACCGGGCACTGCCCATCACCTGCCCAATACCATCCCTACAGTGATCATGGTGGGGGCAGCATCATGTCTGGAGGAAACCAGGCACTGCCCATCACCTGCCCAATACCATTCCTACAGTGATCATGGTGGGAGCAGCATCATGTCTGGAGGAAACCAGGCACTGCCCATCACCTGCCCAATACCATCCCTACAGTAATCATGGTGGGGGCAGAATCATGTCTGGGGGAAACCAGATACTGCCCATCACCTAACCAATACCATCCCTACAGTGATCATGGTGGGGGCAGCATCATGTCTGGGGAAAACCAGATACTGCCCATCACCTAACCAATACCATCCCTACAGTGATCATGGTGCGGGCAGCATCATGTCTGGGGGAAACCAGGCACTGCCCATCACTTGCCCAATACCATACCTACAGTGATCATGGTGGGGGCACCATCATCTCTGGAGGAAACCAGGCACTGCCCATGACCTGCCCAATACCATCCCTACAGTGATTGTGGTGGGGGCAGCATCATGTCTGGGGGAAACCAGGCACTGTCCATCACCTGCCCAATACCATCCCTACAGTGATCATGGTGGGGGCAGCATCATGTCTGGGGGAAACCAGGCACTGCCCATCACCTGCCCAATACCATCCCTACAGTGATCATGGTAGGGGCAGCATCATGTCTGGGGGAATCCAGGTACTGCCCATCACCTGCCCAATACCATCCCTACAGTGATCATGGTGGGAGCAGCATCATGTCTGGGGGAAACCAGGTACTGCCCATCACCTGCTCAATACCATCCCTACAGTGATCATGGTGGGAGCAGCATCCTGTCTGGAGGAAACCAGGTACTGTCCATCACCTGCCCAATACCATCCCTACAGTGATCATGGTGGGGGCAGCATCATGTCTGGGGGAAACGAGGCACTGCCCATCACCTGCCCAATACCATCCCTACAGTGATCATGGTGGGGCCAGTATCATGTCTGGGGGAAACCGGGCACTGCCCATCACCTGCCCAATACCATCCCTACAGTGATCATGGTGGGGGCAGCATCATGTCTGGAGGAAACCAGGTACTGCCCATTACCTATCCAATACCATCTCTACAGTGATCATGGTGGGAGCAGCATCATGTCTGGAGGAAACCAGCTACTGCCAATCACCTGCCCAATACCATCCCTACAGTGATCATGGTGGGGGCAGCATCATGTATAGAGGAAACCAGGCACTGCCCATCACCTGCCCAATACCATCCCTACAGTGATCATGGTGGGGGCAGCATCATGTATAGAGGAAACCAGGCACTGCCCATCACCTGCCCAATACCATCCCTACAGTGATCATGGTGGGGGCAGCATCATGTCTGGGGGAAACCAGGCACTGCCCGTCACCTGCCCGTAAACTGCCCAATACCATCCCTATAGTGATCATGGTGGGGGCAGCATCAAGTCTGGGGGAAACCAGGCACTGCCCGTCACTTGCCCAATACCATCCCTACAGTGATCATGGTGGGGGCAGCATCATGTCTGGGGGAAACCAGGCACTGCCCATCACCTGCCCAATACTATCCCTACAGTGATCATGGTGGGGGCAGCATCATCTCTGGAGGAAACCAGGCACTGCCCATGACCTGCCCAATACCATCCCTACAGTGATCATGGTGGGGGCAGCATCAATTCTGGGGGAAACCAGATACTGCCCATCACCTGCCCAATACCATCCCTACAGTGATCATGGTGGAGGCAGCATCATGTCTGGGGGAAACCGGGCACTGCCCATCACCTGCCCAATACCATTCCTACAGTGATCATGGTGGGAGCAGCATCATGTCTGGAGGAAACCAGGCACTGCCCATCACCTGCCCAATACCATCCCTACAGTGATCATGGTGGGGGCAGCATCATGTCTGGAGGAAACCAGGCACTGCCCATCACCTGCCCAATACCATTCCTACAGTGATCATGGTGGGAGCAGCATCATGTCTGGAGGAAACCAGGCACTGCCCATCACCTGCCCAATACCATCCCTACAGTAATCATGGTGGGGGCAGAATCATGTCTGGGGGAAACCAGATACTGCCCATCACCTAACCAATACCATCCCTACAGTGATCATGGTGAGGGCAGCATCATGTCTGGGGAAAACCAGATACTGCCCATCACCTAACCAATACCATCCCTACAGTGATCATGGTGCGGGCAGCATCATGTCTGGGGGAAACCAGGCACTGCCCATCACTTGCCCAATACCATACCTACAGTGATCATGGTGGGGGCACCATCATCTCTGGAGGAAACCAGGCACTGCCCATGACCTGCCCAATACCATCCCTACAGTGATTGTGGTGGGGGCAGCATCATGTCTGGGGGAAACCAGGCACTGTCCATCACCTGCCCAATATCATGCCTACAGTGATCATGGTGGGGGCAGCATCATGTCTGGGGGAAACCAGGCACTGCCCATCACCTGCCCAATACCATCCCTACAGTGATCATGGTAGGGGCAGCATCATGTCTGGGGGAATCCAGGTACTGCCCATCACCTGCCCAATACCATCCCTACAGTGATCATGGTGGGAGCAGCATCATGTCTGGGGGAAACCAGGTACTGCCCATCACCTGCTCAATACCATAACTACAGTGATCATGGTGGAAGCAGCATCCTGTCTGGAGGAAACCAGGTACTGCCCATCACCTGCTCAATACCATCCCTACAGTGATCATGGTGGGAGCAGCATCCTGTCTGGAGGAAACCAGGTACTATCCATCACCTGCCCAATACCATCCCTACAGTGATCATGGTGGGGGCAGCATCATGTCTGGGGGAAACGAGGCACTGCCCATCACCTGCACAATACCATCCCTACAGTGATCATGGTGGGGCCAGTATCATGTCTGGGGGAAACCGGGCACTGCCCATCACCTGCCCAATACCATCCCTACAGTGATCATGGTGGGAGCAGCATCATGTCTGGAGGAAACCAGGTACTGCCCATCACCTATCCAATACCATCTCTACAGTGATCATGGTGGGAGCAGCATCATGTCTGGAGGAAACCAGCTACTGCCAATCACCTGCCCAATACCATCCCTACAGTGATCATGGTGGGGGCAGCATCATGTATAGAGGAAACCAGGCACTGCCCATCACCTGCCCAATACCATCCCTACAGTGATCATGGTGGGGGCAGCATCATGTATAGAGGAAACCAGGCACTGCCCATCACCTGCCCAATACCATCCCTACAGTGATCATGGTGGGGGCAGCATCATGTCTGGGGGAAACCAGGCACTGCCCGTCACCTGCCCGTAAACTGCCCAATACCATCCCTATAGTGATCATGGTGGGGGCAGCATCAAGTCTGGGGGAAACCAGGCACTGCCCGTCACTTGCCCAATACCATCCCTACAGTGATCATGGTGGGGGCAGCATCATGTCTGGGGGAAACCAGGCACTGCCCATCACCTGCCCAATACTATCCCTACAGTGATCATGGTGGGGGCAGCATCATCTCTGGAGGAAACCAGGCACTGCCCATGACCTGCCCAATACCATCCCTACAGTGATCATGGTGGGGGCAGCATCATTTCTGGGGGAAACCAGATACTGCCCATCACCTGCCCAATACCATCCCTACAGTGATCATGGTGGAGGCAGCATCATGTCTGGGGGAAACCGGGCACTGCCCATCACCTGCCCAATACCATTCCTACAGTGATCATGGTGGGAGCAGCATCATGTCTGGAGGAAACCAGGCACTGCCCATCACCTGCCCAATACCATCCCTACAGTGATCATGGTGGAGGCAGCATCATGTCTGGAGGAAACCAGGCACTGCCCATCACCTGCCCAATACCATTCCTACAGTGATCATGGTGGGAGCAGCATCATGTCTGGAGGAAACCAGGCACTGCCCATCACCTGCCCAATACCATCCCTACAGTAATCATGGTGGGGGCAGAATCATGTCTGGGGGAAACCAGATACTGCCCATCACCTAACCAATACCATCCCTACAGTGATCATGGTGGGGGCAGCATCATGTCTGGGGAAAACCAGATACTGCCCATCACCTAACCAATACCATCCCTACAGTGATCATGGTGCGGGCAGCATCATGTCTGGGGGAAACCAGGCACTGCCCATCACTTGCCCAATACCATACCTACAGTGATCATGGTGGGGGCACCATCATCTCTGGAGGAAATCAGGCACTGCCCATGACCTGCCCAATACCATCCCTACAGTGATTGTGGTGGGGGCAGCATCATGTCTGGGGGAAACCAGGCACTGTCCATCACCTGCCCAATACCATCCCTACAGTGATCATGGTGGGAGCAGCATCATGTCTGGGGGAAACCAGGTACTGCCCATCACCTGCTCAATACCATACCTACAGTGATCATGGTGGGAGCAGCATCCTGTCTGGAGGAAACCAGGTACTGTCCATCACCTGCCCAATACCATCCCTACAGTGATCATGGTGGGGGCAGCATCATGTCTGGGGGAAACGAGGCACTGCCCATCACCTGCCCAATACCATCCCTACAGTGATCATGGTGGGGCCAGTATCATGTCTGGGGGAAACCGGGCACTGCCCATCACCTGCCCAATACCATCTCTACAGTGATCATGGTGGGAGCAGCATCATGTCTGGAGGAAACCAGCTACTGCCAATCACCTGCCCAATACCATCCCTACAGTGATCATGGTGGGGGCAGCATCATGTATAGAGGAAACCAGGCACTGCCCATCACCTGCCCAATACCATCCCTACAGTGATCATGGTGGGGGCAGCATCATGTATAGAGGAAACCAGGCACTGCCCATCACCTGCCCAATACCATCCCTACAGTGATCATGGTGGGGGCAGCATCATGTCTGGGGGAAACCAGGCACTGCCCATCACCTGCTCAATACCATCCCTACGGTGATCATGGTGGGGGCAGCATCATGTCTGGAGGAAACCAGGTACTGCCCATCACCTGCCCAATACCATCCCTACAGTGATCATGGTGGGGGCAGCGTCATGTCTGGGGGAAACCAGGCACTGCCCATCACCTGCCCAATACCATCCCTACAGTGATCATGGTGGGGGCAGCATCAAGTCTGGGGAAACCAGGTACTGCCCATCACCTGCCCAATACCATCCCTACAGTGATCATGGTGGGGGCAGCATCATGTATAGAGGAAACCAGGCACTGCCCATCACCTGCCCAATACCATCCCTACAGTGATCATGGTGGGGGCAGCATCATGTCTGGGGGAAACCAGGCACTGCCCATCATCTGCCCAATACCATCCCTACAGTGATCATGGTGGGGGCAGCATCATCTCTGGGGGAAACCAGGCACTGCCCATCACCTGCCCAATACCATCCCTACAGTGATCATGGTGGGGGCAGCATCATGTCTGGGGGAAACCAGGCACTGCCCATCACCTGCCCAATACCATCCCTACATTGATCATGGTGGGGCCAGTCTCATGTCTGGAGGAAACCAGGCACTGCCCATCACCTGCCCAATACCATCCCTACAGTGATCATGGTAGGGGCAGCATCATGTCTGGGGAAACCAGGTACTGCTCATCACCTGCCCACTACCATCCCTACAGTGATCATGGTGGGGGCAGCATCATGTCTGGGGGAAACCAGGTACTGCCCATCACCTGCCCAATACCATCCCTACAGTGATCATGGTGGGGGCAGCATCATGTCTGGGGGAAACCAGGCACTGCCAATCACCTGCCCAATACCATCCCTACAGTGATCATGGTGGGGGCAGCATCATGTCTGGAGGAAACCAGGCACTGCCCATCACCTGCCCAATACCACCCCTACAGTGATCATGGTGGGGGCAGCATCATGTCTGGAGGAAACCAGGCACTGCCCATCACCTGCCCAATACCATCCCTACAGTGATCATGGTGGGGGCAGCATCATGTCTGGAGGAAACCAGGTAATGCCCATCACCTGCCAAATTCCATCTCTACAGAGATCATGGTGGGGGCAGCATCATGTCTGGGGGAAACCAGGTACTGCCCATCACCTGCCCAATTCCATCCCTACAGTGATTATGGTGGGGGCAGCATCATGTCTGGGGGAAACCAGGCACTGCCCATCACCTGCCCAATACCATCCCTACAGTGATCATGGTGGGGGCAGCATCATGTCTGGAAAAAACCAGGCACTGCCCATCACCTGCCCAATACCATCCCTACAGTGATCATGGTAGGGGAAGCATCATGTCTGGAGGAAACCAGGCACTGCCCATCACCTGCCCAATACCATCCCTACAGTGATCATGGTGGGGGCAGCATCATGTCTGGAGGAAACCAGGTACTGTCCATCACCTGCCAAATTCCATCTCTACAGAGATCATGGTGGGGGCAGCATCATGTCTGGAGGAAACCAGGCACTGCCCATCACTTGCCTAATACCATCCCTACAGTGATCATGGTGGGGGCAGCATCATGTGTGGAGGAATCAAGGCACTGCCTGTCACCTGCCCAATACCATCCCTACAGTGATCATGGTGGGGGCCGCATCATGTCTGGAGGAAACCAGGCACTGCCCATCTCCTGCCCAATACCATCCCTACAGTGATCATGGTGGGGGCAGCATCATTTCTGAAGGAAACCAGGTACTGCCCATCACCTGCCCAATACCATCCCTACAGTGATCATGGTGGGGGCAGCATCATGTCTGGGGGAAACCAGGCACTGCCCATCACCTGCCCAATACCATCCCTACAGTGATCATGGTGGGGGCAGCATCATGTCTGGGGGAAACCAGGCACTGACCATCACCTGCCCAATACCATCCCTAAAGTGATCATGGTGGGGGCAGCATCATGTCTGAGGGAAACCAGGCACTGCCCATCACCTGCCCAATACCATCCCTACAGTGATCATGGTGGGAGCAGCATCCTGTCTGGAGGAAACCAGGCACTGCCCATCACCTGCCCAATACCATCCCTACAGTGATCATGGTGGGGGCAGCATCATGTCTGGAGGAAACCAGGCACTGCCCATCACCTGCCCAATACCATTCCTACAGTGATCATGGTGGGAGCAGCATCATGTCTGGAGGAAACCAGGCACTGCCCATCACCTGCCCAATACCATCCCTACAGTAATCATGGTGGGGGCAGAATCATGTCTGGGGGAAACCAGATACTGCCCATCACCTGCCCAATACCATCCCTACAGTGATCATGGTGGGGGCAGCATCATGTCTGGAGGAAACCAGGCACTGCCCATCACCTGCCCAATACCATTCCTACAGTGATCATGGTGGGAGCAGCATCCTGTCTGGAGGAAACCAGGTACTGTCCATCACCTGCCCAATACCATCCCTACAGTGATCATGGTGGGGGCCGCATCATGTCTGGAGGAAACCAGGCACTGCCCATCTCCTGCCCAATACCATCCCTACAGTGATCATGGTGGGGGCAGCATCATGTCTGGAGGAAACCAGGCACTGCCCATCACCTGCCCAATACCATCCCTACAGTGATCATGATGGGGGCAGCATCATGTCTGGAGGAAACCAGGCACTGCCCATCACCTGCCCAATATCATCCCTAAAGTGATCATGGTGGGGGCAGCATCATGTCTGAAGGAAACCAGGTAATGCCCATCACCTGCCAAATTCCATCTCTACAGAGATCATGGTGGGGGCAGCATCATGTCTGAAGGAAACCAGGCACTGCCCATCACTTGCCCAATACCATCCCTACAGTGATCATGGTGGGGGCAGCATCATGTGTGGAGGAATCAAGGCACTGCCTGTCACCTGCCCAATACCATCCCTACAGTGATCATGGTGGAGGCTGCATCATGTCTGGAGGAAACCAGGCACTGCCCATCTCCTGCCCAATACCATCCCTACAGTGATCATGGTGGGGGCAGCATCATTTCTGGAGGAAACCAGGAACTGCCCATCACCTGCCCAATACTATCCCTACAGTGATCATGGTGGGGGCAGCATCATGTCTGGGGGAAACCAGGCACTGCCCATCACCTGCCCAATACCATCCCTACAGTGATCATGGTGGGGGCAGCATCATGTCTGGGGGAAACCAGGCACTGACCATCACCTGCCCAATACCATCCCTAAAGTGATCATGGTGGGGGCAGCATCATGTCTGAGGGAAACCAGGCACTGCCCATCACCTGCCCAATACCCTCCCTACAGTGATCATGGTGGGGGCAGCATCATGTCTGAGGGAAACCAGGCACTGCCCATCACCTGCCCAATACCATCCCTACAGTGATCATGGTGGGGGCAGCGTCTTGTCTGGAGGAAACCAGGCACTGCCCATCACCTGCCCAATACCATCCCTACAGTGATCATGGTTGGGGCAGCCTCATGTCTGGGGGAAACCAGGCACTGCCCATCACCTGCCCAATACCATCCCTACAGTTATCATGGTGAAGGCAGCATCATGTATAGAGGAAACCAGGCACTGCCCATCACCTGCCCAATACCATCCCTACACAGTGATCATGGTGGGGGCAGCATCATGTCTGGAGGAAACCAGGTACTGCCCATCACCTGCCCAATAATATCCCTACAGTGATCATGGTGGGGGCAGCATCATGTCTGGAGTAAACCAGGCACTGCCCATCACCTGCCCAATACCATCCCTACAGTGATCATGGTGGGTGCAGCATCATGTCTGGGGGAAACCAGGCACTGCCCGTCACCTGCCCGTAAACTGCCCAATACCATCCCTATAGTGATCATGGTGGGGGCAGCATCAAGTCTGGGGGAAACCAGGCACTGCCCGTCACTTGCCCAATACCATCCCTACAGTGATCATGGTGGGGGCAGCATCATGTCTGGGGGAAACCAGGCACTGCCCATCACCTGCCCAATACTATCCCTACAGTGATCATGGTGGGGGCAGCATCATCTCTGGAGGAAACCAGGCACTGCCCATGACCTGCCCAATACCATCCCTACAGTGATCATGGTGGGGGCAGCATCATTTCTGGGGGAAACCAGATACTGCCCATCACCTGCCCAATACCATCCCTACAGTGATCATGGTGGAGGCAGCATCATGTCTGGGGGAAACCGGGCACTGCCCATCACCTGCCCAATACCATTCCTACAGTGATCATGGTGGGAGCAGCATCATGTCTGGAGGAAACCAGGCACTGCCCATCACCTGCCCAATACCATCCCTACAGTGATCATGGTGGGGGCAGCATCATGTCTGGAGGAAACCAGGCACTGCCCATCACCTGCCCAATACCATTCCTACAGTGATCATGGTGGGAGCAGCATCATGTCTGGAGGAAACCAGGCACTGCCCATCACCTGCCCAATACCATCCCTACAGTAATCATGGTGGGGGCAGAATCATGTCTGGGGGAAACCAGATACTGCCCATCACCTAACCAATACCATCCCTACAGTGATCATGGTGGGGGCAGCATCATGTCTGGGGAAAACCAGATACTGCCCATCACCTAACCAATACCATCCCTACAGTGATCATGGTGCGGGCAGCATCATGTCTGGGGGAAACCAGGCACTGCCCATCACTTGCCCAATACCATACCTACAGTGATCATGGTGGGGGCACCATCATCTCTGGAGGAAACCAGGCACTGCCCATGACCTGCCCAATACCATCCCTACAGTGATTGTGGTGGGGGCAGCATCATGTCTGGGGGAAACCAGGCACTGTCCATCACCTGCCCAATACCATCCCTACAGTGATCATGGTGGGGGCAGCATCATGTCTGGGGGAAACCAGGCACTGCCCATCACCTGCCCAATACCATCCCTACAGTGATCATGGTAGGGGCAGCATCATGTCTGGGGGAATCCAGGTACTGCCCATCACCTGCCCAATACCATCCCTACAGTGATCATGGTGGGAGCAGCATCATGTCTGGGGAAAACCAGGTACTTCCCATCACCTGCTCAATACCATCCCTACAGTGATCATGGTGGGAGCAGCATCCTGTCTGGAGGAAACCAGGTACTGTCCATCACCTGCCCAATACCATCCCTACAGTGATCATGGTGGGGGCAGCATCATGTCTGGGGGAAACGAGGCACTGCCCATCACCTGCCCAATACCATCCCTACATCATGGTGGGGCCAGTATCATGTCTGGGGGAAACCGGGCACTGCCCATCACCTGCCCAATACCATCCCTACAGTGATCATGGTGGGAGCAGCATCATGTCTAGAGGAAACCAGGTACTGCCCATCACCTATCCAATACAATCTCTACAGTGATCATGGTGGGAGCAGCATCATGTCTGGAGGAAACCAGCTACTGCCAATCACCTGCCCAATACCATCCCTACAGTGATCATGGTGGGGGCAGCATCATGTATAGAGGAAACCAGGCACTGCCCATCACCTGCCCAATACCATCCCTACAGTGATCATGGTGGGGGCAGCATCATGTATAGAGGAAACCAGGCACTGCCCATCACTTGCCCAATACCATACCTACAGTGATCATGGTGGGGGCACCATCATCTCTGGAGGAAACCAGGCACTGCCCATGACCTGCCCAATACCATCCCTACAGTGATTGTGGTGGGGGCAGCATCATGTCTGGGGGAAACCAGGCACTGTCCATCACCTGCCCAATACCATCCCTACAGTGATCATGGTGGGGGCAGCATCATGTCTGGGGGAAACCAGGCACTGCCCATCACCTGCCCAATACCATCCCTACAGTGATCATGGTAGGGGCAGCATCATGTCTGGGGGAATCCAGGTACTGCCCATCACCTGCCCAATACCATCCCTACAGTGATCATGGTGGGAGCAGCATCATGTCTGGGGGAAACCAGGTACTGCCCATCACCTGCTCAATACCATCCCTACAGTGATCATGGTGGGAGCAGCATCCTGTCTGGAGGAAACCAGGTACTGTCCATCACCTGCCCAATACCATCCCTACAGTGATCATGGTGGGGGCAGCATCATGTCTGGGGGAAACGAGGCACTGCCCATCACCTGCCCAATACCATCCCTACAGTGATCATGGTGGGGCCAGTATCATGTCTGGGGGAAACCGGGCACTGCCCATCACCTGCCCAATACCATCCCTACAGTGATCATGGTGGGAGCAGCATCATGTCTAGAGGAAACCAGGTACTGCCCATCACCTATCCAATACCATCTCTACAGTGATCATGGTGGGAGCAGCATCATGTCTGGAGGAAACCAGGCACTGCCCATCACCTGCCCAATACCATCCCTACAGTGATCATGGTGGGGGCAGCATCATGTATAGAGGAAACCAGGCACTGCCCATCACCTGCCCAATACCATCCCTACAGTGATCATGGTGGGGGCAGCATCATGTCTGGGGGAAACCAGGCACTGCCCATCAACTGCTCAATACCATCCCTACGGTGATCATGGTGGGGGCAGCATCATGTCTGGAGGAAACCAGGTACTGCCCATCACCTGCCCAATACCATCCCTACAGTGATCATGGTGGGGGCAGCGTCATGTCTGGGGGAAACCAGGCACTGCCCATCACCTGCCCAATACCATCCCTACAGTGATCATGGTGGGGGCAGCATCAAGTCTGGGGAAACCAGGTACTGCCCATCACCTGCCCAATACCATCCCTACAGTGATCATGGTGGGGGCAGCATCATGTATAGAGGAAACCAGGCACTGCCCATCACCTGCCCAATATCATCCCTACAGTGATCATGGTGGGGGCAGCATCATGTCTGGGGGAAACCAGGCACTGCCCATCATCTGCCCAATACCATCCCTACAGTGATCATGGTGGGGGCAGCATCATCTCTGGGGGAAACCAGGCACTGCCCATCACCTGCCCAATACCATCCCTACAGTGATCATGGTGGGGGCAGCATCATGTCTGGGGGAAACCAGGCACTGCCCATCACCTGCCCAATACCATCCCTACATTGATCATGGTGGGGCCAGTCTCATGTCTGGAGGAAACCAGGCACTGCCCATCACCTGCCCAATACCATCCCTACAGTGATCATGGTGGGGGCAGCATCATGTCTGGGGAAACCAGGTACTGCTCATCATCTGCCCACTACCATCCCTACAGTGATCATGGTGGGGGCAGCATCATGTCTGGGGGAAACCAGGTACTGCCCATCACCTGCCCAATACCATCCCTACAGTGATCATGGTGGGGGCAGCATCATGTCTGGGGGAAACCAGGCACTGCCAATCACCTGCCAAATACCATCCCTACAGTGATCATGGTGGGGGCAGCATCATGTCTGGAGGAAACCAGGCACTGCCCATCACCTGCCCAATACCATCCCTACAGTGATCATGGTGGGGGCAGCATCATGTCTGGAGGAAACCAGGCACTGCCCATCACCTGCCCAATACCATCCCTACAGTGATCATGGTGGGGGCAGCATCATGTCTGGAGGAAACCAGGTAATGCCCATCACCTGCCAAATTCCATCTCTACAGAGATCATGGTGGGGGCAGCATCATGTCTGGGGAAACCAGGTACTGCTCATCACCTGCCCAATACCATCCCTACAGTGATCATGGTGGGGGCAGCATCATGTCTGGGGGAAACCAGGTACTGCCCATCACCTGCCCAATTCCATCCCTACAGTGATTATGGTGGGGGCAGCATCATGTCTGGGGGAAACCAGGCACTGCCCATCACCTGCCCAATACCATCCCTACAGTGATCATGGTGGGGGCAGCATCATGTCTGGAAAAAACCAGGCACTGCCCATCACCTGCCCAATACCATCCCTACAGTGATCATGGTGGGGGAAGCATCATGTCTGGAGGGAAACCAGGCACTGCCCATCACCTGCCCAATACCATCCCTACAGTGATCATGGTGGGGGCAGCATCATGTCTGGAAGAAACCAGGTACTGTCCATCACCTGCCAAATTCCATCTCTACAGAGATCATGGTGGGGGGCAGCATCATGTCTGGAGGAAACCAGGCACTGCCCATCACTTGCCTAATACCATCCCTACAGTGATCATGGTGGGGGCAGCATCATGTGTGGAGGAATCAAGGCACTGCCTGTCACCTGCCCAATACCATCCCTACAGTGATCATGGTGGGGGCCGCATCATGTCTGGAGGAAACCAGGCACTGCCCATCTCCTGCCCAATACCATCCCTACAGTGATCATGGTGGGGGCAGCATCATGTCTGGAGGAAACCAGGCACTGCCCATCACCTGCCCAATACCATCCCTACAGTGATCATGATGGGGGCAGCATCATGTCTGGAGGAAACCAGGCACTGCCCATCACCTGCCCAATATCATCCCTAAAGTGATCATGGTGGGGGCAGCATCATGTCTGAAGGAAACCAGGTAATGCCCATCACCTGCCAAATTCCATCTCTACAGAGATCATGGTGGGGGCAGCATCATGTCTGGAGGAAACCAGGCACTGCCCATCACTTGCCCAATACCATCCCTACAGTGATCATGGTGGGGCAGCATCATGTGTGGAGGAATCAAGGCACTGCCTGTCACCTGCCCAATACCATCCCTACAGTGATCATGGTGGAGGCTGCATCATGTCTGGAGGAAACCAGGCACTGCCCATCTCCTGCCCAATACCATCCCTACAGTGATCATGGTGGGGGCAGCATCATTTCTGGAGGAAACCAGGAACTGCCCATCACCTGCCCAATACTATCCCTACAGTGATCATGGTGGGGGCAGCATCATGTCTGGGGGAAACCAGGCACTGCCCATCACCTGCCCAATACCATCCCTACAGTGATCATGGTGGGGGCAGCATCATGTCTGGGGGAAACCAGGCACTGACCATCACCTGCCCAATACCATCCCTAAAGTGATCATGGTGGGGGCAGCATCATGTCTGAGGGAAACCAGGCACTGCCCATCACCCTGCCCAATACCCTCCCTACAGTGATCATGGTGGGGGCAGCATCATGTCTGAGGGAAACCAGGCACTGCCCATCACCCTGCCCAATACCATCCCTACAGTGATCATGGTGGGGGCAGCGTCTTGTCTGGAGGAAACCAGGCACTGCCCATCACCTGCCCAATACCATCCCTACAGTGATCATGGTTGGGGCAGCCTCATGTCTGGGGGAAACCAGGCACTGCCCATCACCTGCCCAATACCATCCCTACAGTGATCATGGTGAAGGCAGCATCATGTATAGAGGAAACCAGGCACTGCCCATCACCTGCCCAATACCATCCCTACACAGTGATCATGGTGGGGGCAGCATCATGTCTGGAGGAAACCAGGTACTGCCCATCACCTGCCCAATACCATCCCTATAGTGATCATGGTGGGGGCAGCATCAAGTCTGGGGGAAACCAGGCACTGCCCGTCACTTGCCCAATACCATCCCTACAGTGATCATGGTGGGGGGCAGCATCATGTCTGGGGGAAACCAGGCACTGCCCATCACCTGCCCAATACTATCCCCTACAGTGATCATGGTGGGGGGCAGCATCATCTCTGGAGGAAACCAGGCACTGCCCATGACCTGCCCAATACCATCCCTACAGTGATCATGGTGGGGGCAGCATCATTTCTGGGGGAAACCAGATACTGCCCATCACCTGCCCAATACCATCCCTACAGTGATCATGGTGGGAGCAGCATCATGTCTGGAGGAAACCAGGCACTGCCCATCACCTGCCCAATACCATCCCTACAGTGATCATGGTGGGGGCAGCATCATGTCTGGAGGAAACCAGGCACTGCCCATCACCTGCCCAATACCATTCCTACAGTGATCATGGTGGGAGCAGCATCATGTCTGGAGGAAACCAGGCACTGCCCATCACCTGCCCAATACCATCCCTACAGTAATCATGGTGGGGGCAGAATCATGTCTGGGGGAAACCAGATATTGCCCATCACCTAACCAATACCATCCCTACAGTGATCATGGTGGGGGCAGCATCATGTCTGGGGAAAACCAGATACTGCCCATCACCTAACCAATACCATCCCTACAGTGATCATGGTGCGGGCAGCATCATGTCTGGGGGAAACCAGGCACTGCCCATCACTTGCCCAATACCATACCTACAGTGATCATGGTGGGGGCAGCATCATGTCTGGGGGAAACCAGGCACTGTCCATCACCTGCCCAATACCATCCCTACAGTGATCATGGTGGGGGCAGCATCATGTCTGGGGGAAACCAGGCACTGCCCATCACCTGCCCAATACTATCCCTACAGTGATCATGGTAGGGGCAGCATCATGTCTGGGGGAATCCAGGTACTGCCCATCACCTGCCCAATACCATCCCTACAGTGATCATGGTGGGAGCAGCATCATGTCTGGGGGAAACCAGGTACTGCCCATCACCTGCTCAATACCATCCCTACAGTGATCATGGTGGGAGCAGCATCCTGTCTGGAGGAAACCAGGTACTGTCCATCACCTGCCCAATACCATCCCTACAGTGATCATGGTGGGGGCAGCATCATGTCTGGGGGAAACGAGGCACTGCCCATCAACTGCCCAATACCATCCCTACAGTGATCATGGTGGGGCCAGTATCATGTCTGGGGGAAACCGGGCACTGCCCATCACCTGCCCAATACCATCCCTACAGTGATCATGGTGGGAGCAGCATCATGTCTAGAGGAAACCAGGTACTGCCCATCACCTATCCAATACCATCTCTACAGTGATCATGGTGGGAGCAGCATCATGTCTGGAGGAAACCAGCTACTGCCAATCACCTGCCCAATACCATCCCTACAGTGATCATGGTGGGGGCAGCATCATGTATAGAGGAAACCAGGCACTGCCCATCACCTGCCCAATACCATCCCTACAGTGATCATGGTGGGGGCAGCATCATGTATAGAGGAAACCAGGCACTGCCCATCACCTGCCCAATACCATCCCTACAGTGATCATGGTGGGGGCAGCATCATGTCTGGGGGAAACCAGGCACTGCCCATCACCTGCTCAATACCATCCCTACGGTGATCATGGTGGGGGCAGCATCATGTCTGGAGGAAACCAGGTACTGCCCATCACCTGCCCAATACCATCCCTACAGTGATCATGGTGGGGGCAGCGTCATGTCTGGGGGAAACCAGGCACTGCCCATCACCTGCCCAATACCATCCCTACAGTGATCATGGTGGGGGCAGCATCAAGTCTGGGGAAACCAGGTACTGCCCATCACCTGCCCAATACCATCCCTACAGTGATCATGGTGGGGGCAGCATCATGTATAGAGGAAACCAGGCACTGCCCATCACCTGCCCAATACCATCCCTACAGTGATCATGGTGGGGGCAGCATCATGTCTGGGGGAAACCAGGCACTGCCCATCATCTGCCCAATACCATCCCTACAGTGATCATGGTGGGGGCAGCATCATCTCTGGGGGAAACCAGGCACTGCCCATCACCTGCCCAATACCATCCCTACAGTGATCATGGTGGGGGCAGCATCATGTCTGGGGGAAACCAGGCACTGCCCATCACCTGCCCAATACCATCCCTACATTGATCATGGTGTTGCCAGTCTCATGTCTGGAGGAAACCAGGCACTGCCCATCACCTGCCCAATACCATCCCTACAGTGATCATGATGGGGGCAGCATCATGTCTGGGGGAAACCAGGCACTGCCAATCACCTGCCCAATACCATCCCTACAGTGATCATGGTGGGGGCAGCATCATGTCTGGGGGAAACCAGGCACTGCCAATCACCTGCCCAATACCATCCCTACAGTGATCATGGTGGGGGCAGCATCATGTCTGGAGGAAACCAGGCACTGCCCATCACCTGCCCAATACCATCCCTACAGTGATCATGGTGGGGGCAGCATCATGTCTGGAGGAAACCAGGCACTGCCCATCACCTGCCCAATACCATCCCTACAGTGATCATGGTGGGGGCAGCATCATGTCTGGAGGAAACCAGGTAATGCCCATCACCTGCCAAATTCCATCTCTACAGAGATCATGGTGGGGGCAGCATCATGTCTGGGGAAACCAGGTACTGCTCATCACCTGCCCAATACCATCCCTACAGTGATCATGGTGGGGGCAGCATCATGTCTGGGGGAAACCAGGTACTGCCCATCACCTGACCAATTCCATCCCTAGAGTGATTATGGTGGGGGCAGCATCATGTCTGGGGGAAACCAGGCACTGCCCATCACCTGCCCAATACCATCCCTACAGTGATCATGGTGGGGGCAGCATCATGTCTGGAAAAAACCAGGCACTGCCCATCACCTGCCCAATACCATCCCTACAGTGATCATGGTGGGGGAAGCATCATGTCTGGAGGAAACCAGGCACTGCCCATCACCTGCCCAATACCATCCCTACAGTGATCATGGTGGGGGCAGCATCATGTCTGGAGGAAACCAGGTACTGTCCATCACCTGCCAAATTCCATCTCTACAGAGATCATGGTGGGGGCAGCATCATGTCTGGAGGAAACCAGGCACTGCCCATCACTTGCCTAATACCATCCCTACAGTGATCATGGTGGGGGCAGCATCATGTGTGGAGGAATCAAGGCACTGTCTGTCACCTGCCCAATACCATCCCTACAGTGATCATGGTGGGGGCCGCATCATGTCTGGAGGAAACCAGGCACTGCCCATCTCCTGCCCAATACCATCCCTACAGTGATCATGGTGGTGGCAGCATCATGTCTGGAGGAAACCAGGCACTGCCCATCACCTGCCCAATACCATCCCTACAGTGATCATGATGGGGGCAGCATCATGTCTGGAGGAAACCAGGCACTGCCCATCACCTGCCCAATATCATCCCTAAAGTGATCATGGTGGGGGCAGCATCATGTCTGAAGGAAACCAGGTAATGCCCATCACCTGCCAAATTCCATCTCTACAGAGATCATGGTGGGGGCAGCATCATGTCTGGAGGAAACCAGGCACTGCCCATCACTTGCCCAATACCCATCCCTACAGTGATCATGGTGGGGGCAGCATCATGTGTGGAGGAATCAAGGCACTGCCTGTCACCTGCCCAATACCATCCCTACAGTGATCATGGTGGAGGCTGCATCATGTCTGGAGGAAACCAGGCACTGCCCATCTCCTGCCCAATACCATCCCTACAGTGATCATGGTGGGGGCAGCATCATTTCTGGAGGAAACCAGGAACTGCCCATCACCTGCTCAATACTATCCCTACAGTGATCATGGTGGGGGCAGCATCATGTCTGGGGGAAACCAGGCACTGCCCATCACCTGCCCAATACCATCCCTACAGTGATCATGGTGGGGGGCAGCATCATGTCTGGGGGAAACCAGGCACTGACCATCACCTGCCCAATACCATCCCTAAAGTGATCATGGTGGGGGCAGCATCATGTCTGAGGGAAACCAGGCACTGCCCATCACCTGCCCAATACCCTCCCTACAGTGATCATGGTGGGGGCAGCATCATGTCTGAGGGAAACCAGGCACTGCCCATCACCTGCCCAATACCATCCCTACAGTGATCATGGTGGGGGCAGCGTCTTGTCTGGAGGAAACCAGGCACTGCCCATCACCTGCCCAATACCATCCCTACAGTGATCATGGTTGGGGCAGCCTCATGTCTGGGGGAAACCAGGCACTGCCCATCACCTGCCCAATACCATCCCTACAGTGATCATGGTGAAGGCAGCATCATGTATAGAGGAAACCAGGCACTGCCCATCACCTGCCCAATACCATCCCTACACAGTGATCATGGTGGGGGCAGCATCATGTCTGGAGGAAACCAGGTACTGCCCATCACCTGCCCAATAATATCCCTACAGTGATCATGGTGGGGGCAGCATCATGTCTGGAGTAAACCAGGCACTGCCCATAACCTGCCCAATACCATCCCTACAGTGATCATGGTGGGGTAGCATCATGTCTGGGGGAAACCAGGCACTGCCCGTCACCTGCCCGTAAACTGCCCAATACCATCCCTATAGTGATCATGGTGGGGGCAGCATCAAGTCTGGGGGAAACCAGGCACTGCCCGTCACTTGCCCAATACCATCCCTACAGTGATCATGGTGGGGGCAGCATCATGTCTGGGGGAAACCAGGCACTGCCCATCACCTGCCCAATACTATCCCTACAGTGATCATGGTGGGGGCAGCATCATCTCTGGAGGAAACCAGGCACTGCCCATGACCTGCCCAATACCATCCCTACAGTGATCATGGTGGGGGCAGCATCATTTCTGGGGGAAACCAGATACTGCCCATCACCTGCCCAATACCATCCCTACAGTGATCATGGTGGAGGCAGCATCATGTCTGGGGGAAACCGAGCACTGCCCATCACCTGCCCAATACCATTCCTACAGTGATCATGGTGGGAGCAGCATCATGTCTGGAGGAAACCAGGCACTGCCCATCACCTGCCCAATACCATCCCTACAGTGATCATGGTGGGGGGCAGCATCATGTCTGGAGGAAACCAGGCACTGCCCATCACCTGCCCAATACCATTCCTACAGTGATCATGGTGGGAGCAGCATCATGTCTGGAGGAAACCAGGCACTGCCCATCACCTGCCCAATACCATCCCTACAGTAATCATGGTGGGGGCAGAATCATGTCTGGGGGAAACCAGATACTGCCCATCACCTAACCAATACCATCCCTACAGTGATCATGGTGGGGGCCAGCATCATGTCTGGGGAAAACCAGATACTGCCCATCACCTAACCAATACCATCCCTACAGTGATCATGGTGCGGGCAGCATCATGTCTGGGGGAAACCAGGCACTGCCCACCACTTGCCCAATACCATACCTACAGTGATCATGGTGGGGGCACCATCATCTCTGGAGGAAACCAGGCACTGCCCATGACCTGCGCAATACCATCCCTACAGTGATTGTGGTGGGGGCAGCATCATGTCTGGGGGAAACCAGGCACTGTCCATCACCTGCCCAATACCATCCCTACAGTGATCATGGTGGGGGCAGCATCATGTCTGGGGGAAACCAGGCACTGCCCATCACCTGCCCAATACCATCCCTACAGTGATCATGGTAGGGGCAGCATCATGTCTGGGGGAATCCAGGTACTGCCCATCACCTGCCCAATACCATCCCTACAGTGATCATGGTGGGAGCAGCATCATGTCTGGGGGAAACCAGGTACTGCCCATCACCTGCTCAATACCATCCCTACAGTGATCATGGTGGGAGCAGCATCCTGTCTGGAGGAAACCAGGTACTGTCCATCACCTGCCCAATACCATCCCTACAGTGATCATGGTGGGGGCAGCATCATGTCTGGGGGAAACGAGGCACTGCCCATCACCTGCCCAATACCATCCCTACAGTGATCATGGTGGGGCCAGTATCATGTCTGGGGGAAACCGGGCACTGCCCATCACCTGCCCAATACCATCCCTACAGTGATCATGGTGGGGGCAGCATCATGTCTGGAGGAAACCAGGTACTGCCCATCACCTATCCAATACCATCTCTACAGTGATCATGGTGGGAGCAGCATCATGTCTGGAGGAAACCAGCTACTGCCAATCACCTGCCCAATACCATCCCTACAGTGATCATGGTGGGGGCAGCATCATGTATAGAGGAAACCAGGCACTGCCCATCACCTGCCCAATACCATCCCTACAGTGATCATGGTGGGGGCAGCATCATGTATAGAGGAAACCAGGCACTGCCCATCACCTGCCCAATACCATCCCTACAGTGATCATGGTGGGGGCAGCATCATGTCTGGGGGAAACCAGGCACTGCCCGTCACCTGCCCGTAAACTGCCCAATACCATCCCTATAGTGATCATGGTGGGGGCAGCATCAAGTCTGGGGGAAACCAGGCACTGCCCGTCACTTGCCCAATACCATCCCTACAGTGATCATGGTGGGGGCAGCATCATCTCTGGAGGAAACCAGGCACTGCCCATGACCTGCCCAATACCATCCCTACAGTGATCATGGTGGGGGCAGCATCAATTCTGGGGGAAACCAGATACTGCCCATCACCTGCCCAATACCATCCCTACAGTGATCATGGTGGAGGCAGCAGCATGTCTGGGGGAAACCGGGCACTGCCCATCACCTGCCCAATACCATTCCTACAGTGATCATGGTGGGAGCAGCATCATGTCTGGAGGAAACCAGGCACTGCCCATCACCTGCCCAATACCATCCCTACAGTGATCATGGTGGGGGCAGCATCATGTATAGAGGAAACCAGGCACTGCCCATCACCTGCCCAATACCATCCCTACAGTGATCATGGTGGGGGCAGCATCATGTATAGAGGAAACCAGGCACTGCCCATCACCTGCCCAATACCATCCCTACAGTGATCATGGTGGGGGCAGCATCATGTCTGGGGGAAACCAGGCACTGCCCGTCACCTGCCCGTAAACTGCCCAATACCATCCCTATAGTGATCATGGTGGGGGCAGCATCAAGTCTGGGGGAAACCAGGCACTGCCCGTCACTTGCCCAATACCATCCCTACAGTGATCATGGTGGGGGCAGCATCATGTCTGGGGGAAACCAGGCACTGCCCATCACCTGCCCAATACTATCCCTACAGTGATCATGGTGGGGGCAGCATCATCTCTGGAGGAAACCAGGCACTGCCCATGACCTGCCCAATACCATCCCTACAGTGATCATGGTGGGGGCAGCATCATTTCTGGGGGAAACCAGATACTGCCCATCACCTGCCCAATACCATCCCTACAGTGATCATGGTGGAGGCAGCATCATGTCTGGGGGAAACCGGGCACTGCCCATCACCTGCCCAATACCATTCCTACAGTGATCATGGTGGGAGCAGCATCATGTCTGGAGGAAACCAGGCACTGCCCATCACCTGCCCAATACCATTCCTACAGTGATCATGGTGGGAGCAGCATCATGTCTGGAGGAAACCAGGCACTGCCCATCACCTGCCCAATACCATCCCTACAGTAATCATGGTGGGGGCAGAATCATGTCTGGGGGAAACCAGATACTGCCCATCACCTAACCAATACCATCCCTACAGTGATCATGGTGGGAGCAGCATCATGTCTGGGGGAAACCAGGTACTGCCCATCACCTGCTCAATACCATCCCTACAGTGATCATGGTGGGAGCAGCATCCTGTCTGGAGGAAACCAGGTACTGTCCATCACCTGCCCAATACCATCCCTACAGTGATCATGGTGGGGGCAGCATCATGTCTGGGGGAAACGAGGCACTGCCCATCAACTGCCCAATACCATCCCTACAGTGATCATGGTGGGGCCAGTATCATGTCTGGGGGAAACCGGGCACTGCCCATCACCTGCCCAATACCATCCCTACAGTGATCATGGTGGGAGCAGCATCATGTCTAGAGGAAACCAGGTACTGCCCATCACCTATCCAATACCATCTCTACAGTGATCATGGTGGGAGCAGCATCATGTCTGGAGGAAACCAGCTACTGCCAATCACCTGCCCAATACCATCCCTACAGTGATCATGGTGGGGGCAGCATCATGTATAGAGGAAACCAGGCACTGCCCATCACCTGCCCAATACCATCCCTACAGTGATCATGGTGGGGGCAGCATCATGTATAGAGGAAACCAGGCACTGCCCATCACCTGCCCAATACCATCCCTACAGTGATCATGGTGGGGGCAGCATCATGTCTGGGGGAAACCAGGCACTGCCCATCACCTGCTCAATACCATCCCTACGGTGATCATGGTGGGGGCAGCATCATGTCTGGAGGAAACCAGGTACTGCCCATCACCTGCCCAATACCATCCCTACAGTGATCATGGTGGGGGGCAGCGTCATGTCTGGGGGAAACCAGGCACTGCCCATCACCTGCCCAATACCATCCCTACAGTGATCATGGTGGGGGCAGCATCAAGTCTGGGGAAACCAGGTACTGCCCATCACCTGCCCAATACCATCCCTACAGTGATCATGGTGGGGGCAGCATCATGTATAGAGGAAACCAGGCACTGCCCCATCACCTGCCCAATACCATCCCTACAGTGATCATGGTGGGGGCAGCATCATGTCTGGGGGAAACCAGGCACTGCCCATCATCTGCCCAATACCATCCCTACAGTGATCATGGTGGGGGCAGCATCATCTCTGGGGGAAACCAGGCACTGCCCATCACCTGCCCAATACCATCCCTACAGTGATCATGGTGGGGGCAGCATCATGTCTGGGGGAAACCAGGCACTGCCCATCACCTGCCCAATACCATCCCTACATTGATCATGGTGTTGCCAGTCTCATGTCTGGAGGAAACCAGGCACTGCCCATCACCTGCCCAATACCATCCCTACAGTGATCATGATGGGGGCAGCATCATGTCTGGGGGAAACCAGGCACTGCCAATCACCTGCCCAATACCATCCCTACAGTGATCATGGTGGGGGCAGCATCATGTCTGGGGGAAACCAGGCACTGCCAATCACCTGCCCAATACCATCCCTACAGTGATCATGGTGGGGGCAGCATCATGTCTGGAGGAAACCAGGCACTGCCCATCACCTGCCCAATACCATCCCTACAGTGATCATGGTGGGGGCAGCATCATGTCTGGAGGAAACCAGGCACTGCCCATCACCTGCCCAATACCATCCCTACAGTGATCATGGTGGGGGCAGCATCATGTCTGGAGGAAACCAGGTAATGCCCATCACCTGCCAAATTCCATCTCTACAGAGATCATGGTGGGGGCAGCATCATGTCTGGGGAAACCAGGTACTGCTCATCACCTGCCCAATACCATCCCTACAGTGATCATGGTGGGGGCAGCATCATGTCTGGGGGAAACCAGGTACTGCCCATCACCTGACCAATTCCATCCCTAGAGTGATTATGGTGGGGGCAGCATCATGTCTGGGGGAAACCAGGCACTGCCCATCACCTGCCCAATACCATCCCTACAGTGATCATGGTGGGGGCAGCATCATGTCTGGAAAAAACCAGGCACTGCCCATCACCTGCCCAATACCATCCCTACAGTGATCATGGTGGGGGAAGCATCATGTCTGGAGGAAACCAGGCACTGCCCATCACCTGCCCAATACCATCCCTACAGTGATCATGGTGGGGGCAGCATCATGTCTGGAGGAAACCAGGTACTGTCCATCACCTGCCAAATTCCATCTCTACAGAGATCATGGTGGGGGCAGCATCATGTCTGGAGGAAACCAGGCACTGCCCATCACTTGCCTAATACCATCCCTACAGTGATCATGGTGGGGGCAGCATCATGTGTGGAGGAATCAAGGCACTGTCTGTCACCTGCCCAATACCATCCCTACAGTGATCATGGTGGGGGCCGCATCATGTCTGGAGGAAACCAGGCACTGCCCATCTCCTGCCCAATACCATCCCTACAGTGATCATGGTGGTGGCAGCATCATGTCTGGAGGAAACCAGGCACTGCCCATCACCTGCCCAATACCATCCCTACAGTGATCATGATGGGGGCAGCATCATGTCTGGAGGAAACCAGGCACTGCCCATCACCTGCCCAATATCATCCCTAAAGTGATCATGGTGGGGGCAGCATCATGTCTGAAGGAAACCAGGTAATGCCCATCACCTGCCAAATTCCATCTCTACAGAGATCATGGTGGGGGCAGCATCATGTCTGGAGGAAACCAGGCACTGCCCATCACTTGCCCAATACCATCCCTACAGTGATCATGGTGGGGGCAGCATCATGTGTGGAGGAATCAAGGCACTGCCTGTCACCTGCCCAATACCATCCCTACAGTGATCATGGTGGAGGCTGCATCATGTCTGGAGGAAACCAGGCACTGCCCATCTCCTGCCCAATACCATCCCTACAGTGATCATGGTGGGGGCAGCATCATTTCTGGAGGAAACCAGGAACTGCCCATCACCTGCTCAATACTATCCCTACAGTGATCATGGTGGGGGCAGCATCATGTCTGGGGGAAACCAGGCACTGCCCATCACCTGCCCAATACCATCCCTACAGTGATCATGGTGGGGGCAGCATCATGTCTGGGGGAAACCAGGCACTGACCATCACCTGCCCAATACCATCCCTAAAGTGATCATGGTGGGGGCAGCATCATGTCTGAGGGAAACCAGGCACTGCCCATCACCTGCCCAATACCCTCCCTACAGTGATCATGGTGGGGGCAGCATCATGTCTGAGGGAAACCAGGCACTGCCCATCACCTGCCCAATACCATCCCTACAGTGATCATGGTGGGGGCAGCGTCTTGTCTGGAGGAAACCAGGCACTGCCCATCACCTGCCCAATACCATCCCTACAGTGATCATGGTTGGGGCAGCCTCATGTCTGGGGGAAACCAGGCACTGCCCATCACCTGCCCAATACCATCCCTACAGTGATCATGGTGAAGGCAGCATCATGTATAGAGGAAACCAGGCACTGCCCATCACCTGCCCAATACCATCCCTACACAGTGATCATGGTGGGGGCAGCATCATGTCTGGAGGAAACCAGGTACTGCCCATCACCTGCCCAATAATATCCCTACAGTGATCATGGTGGGGGCAGCATCATGTCTGGAGTAAACCAGGCACTGCCCATAACCTGCCCAATACCATCCCTACAGTGATCATGGTGGGGTAGCATCATGTCTGGGGGAAACCAGGCACTGCCCGTCACCTGCCCGTAAACTGCCCAATACCATCCCTATAGTGATCATGGTGGGGGCAGCATCAAGTCTGGGGGAAACCAGGCACTGCCCGTCACTTGCCCAATACCATCCCTACAGTGATCATGGTGGGGGCAGCATCATGTCTGGGGGAAACCAGGCACTGCCCATCACCTGCCCAATACTATCCCTACAGTGATCATGGTGGGGGCAGCATCATCTCTGGAGGAAACCAGGCACTGCCCATGACCTGCCCAATACCATCCCTACAGTGATCATGGTGGGGGCAGCATCATTTCTGGGGGAAACCAGATACTGCCCATCACCTGCCCAATACCATCCCTACAGTGATCATGGTGGAGGCAGCATCATGTCTGGGGAAACCGAGCACTGCCCATCACCTGCCCAATACCATTCCTACAGTGATCATGGTGGGAGCAGCATCATGTCTGGAGGAAACCAGGCACTGCCCATCACCTGCCCAATACCATCCCTACAGTGATCATGGTGGGGGCAGCATCATGTCTGGAGGAAACCAGGCACTGCCCATCACCTGCCCAATACCATTCCTACAGTGATCATGGTGGGAGCAGCATCATGTCTGGAGGAAACCAGGCACTGCCCATCACCTGCCCAATACCATCCCTACAGTAATCATGGTGGGGGCAGAATCATGTCTGGGGGAAACCAGATACTGCCCATCACCTAACCAATACCATCCCTACAGTGATCATGGTGGGGGCAGCATCATGTCTGGGGAAAACCAGATACTGCCCATCACCTAACCAATACCATCCCTACAGTGATCATGGTGCGGGCAGCATCATGTCTGGGGGAAACCAGGCACTGCCCACCACTTGCCCAATACCATACCTACAGTGATCATGGTGGGGGCACCATCATCTCTGGAGGAAACCAGGCACTGCCCATGACCTGCGCAATACCATCCCTACAGTGATTGTGGTGGGGGCAGCATCATGTCTGGGGGAAACCAGGCACTGTCCATCACCTGCCCAATACCATCCCTACAGTGATCATGGTGGGGGCAGCATCATGTCTGGGGGAAACCAGGCACTGCCCATCACCTGCCCAATACCATCCCTACAGTGATCATGGTAGGGGCAGCATCATGTCTGGGGGAATCCAGGTACTGCCATCACCTGCCCAATACCATCCCTACAGTGATCATGGTGGGAGCAGCATCATGTCTGGGGGAAACCAGGTACTGCCCATCACCTGCTCAATACCATCCCTACAGTGATCATGGTGGGAGCAGCATCCTGTCTGGAGGAAACCAGGTACTGTCCATCACCTGCCCAATACCATCCCTACAGTGATCATGGTGGGGGCAGCATCATGTCTGGGGGAAACGAGGCACTGCCCATCACCTGCCCAATACCATCCCTACAGTGATCATGGTGGGGCCAGTATCATGTCTGGGGGAAACCGGGCACTGCCCATCACCTGCCCAATACCATCCCTACAGTGATCATGGTGGGGGCAGCATCATGTCTGGAGGAAACCAGGTACTGCCCATCACCTATCCAATACCATCTCTACAGTGATCATGGTGGGAGCAGCATCATGTCTGGAGGAAACCAGCTACTGCCAATCACCTGCCCAATACCATCCCTACAGTGATCATGGTGGGGGCAGCATCATGTATAGAGGAAACCAGGCACTGCCCATCACCTGCCCAATACCATCCCTACAGTGATCATGGTGGGGGCAGCATCATGTATAGAGGAAACCAGGCACTGCCCATCACCTGCCCAATACCATCCCTACAGTGATCATGGTGGGGGCAGCATCATGTCTGGGGGAAACCAGGCACTGCCCGTCACCTGCCCGTAAACTGCCCAATACCATCCCTATAGTGATCATGGTGGGGGCAGCATCAAGTCTGGGGGAAACCAGGCACTGCCCGTCACTTGCCCAATACCATCCCTACAGTGATCATGGTGGGGGCAGCATCATCTCTGGAGGAAACCAGGCACTGCCCATGACCTGCCCAATACCATCCCTACAGTGATCATGGTGGGGGCAGCATCAATTCTGGGGGAAACCAGATACTGCCCATCACCTGCCCAATACCATCCCTACAGTGATCATGGTGGAGGCAGCAGCATGTCTGGGGGAAACCGGGCACTGCCCATCACCTGCCCAATACCATTCCTACAGTGATCATGGTGGGAGCAGCATCATGTCTGGAGGAAACCAGGCACTGCCCATCACCTGCCCAATACCATCCCTACAGTGATCATGGTGGGGGCAGCATCATGTATAGAGGAAACCAGGCACTGCCCATCACCTGCCCAATACCATCCCTACAGTGATCATGGTGGGGGCAGCATCATGTATAGAGGAAACCAGGCACTGCCCATCACCTGCCCAATACCATCCCTACAGTGATCATGGTGGGGGCAGCATCATGTCTGGGGGAAACCAGGCACTGCCCGTCACCTGCCCGTAAACTGCCCAATACCATCCCTATAGTGATCATGGTGGGGGCAGCATCAAGTCTGGGGGAAACCAGGCACTGCCCGTCACTTGCCCAATACCATCCCTACAGTGATCATGGTGGGGGCAGCATCATGTCTGGGGGAAACCAGGCACTGCCCATCACCTGCCCAATACTATCCCTACAGTGATCATGGTGGGGGCAGCATCATCTCTGGAGGAAACCAGGCACTGCCCATGACCTGCCCAATACCATCCCTACAGTGATCATGGTGGGGGCAGCATCATTTCTGGGGGAAACCAGATACTGCCCATCACCTGCCCAATACCATCCCTACAGTGATCATGGTGGAGGCAGCATCATGTCTGGGGGAAACCGGGCACTGCCCATCACCTGCCCAATACCATTCCTACAGTGATCATGGTGGGAGCAGCATCATGTCTGGAGGAAACCAGGCACTGCCCATCACCTGCCCAATACCATTCCTACAGTGATCATGGTGGGAGCAGCATCATGTCTGGAGGAAACCAGGCACTGCCCATCACCTGCCCAATACCATCCCTACAGTAATCATGGTGGGGGCAGAATCATGTCTGGGGGAAACCAGATACTGCCCATCACCTAACCAATACCATCCCTACAGTGATCATGGTGGGGGCAGCATCATGTCTGGGGAAAACCAGATACTGCCCATCACCTAACCAATACCATCCCTACAGTGATCATGGTGCGGGCAGCATCATGTCTGGGGGAAACCAGGCACTGCCCATCACTTGCCCAATACCATACCTACAGTGATCATGGTGGGGGCACCATCATCTCTGGAGGAAACCAGGCACTGCCCATGACCTGCCCAATACCATCCCTACAGTGATCATGGTGGGGGCAGCATCATGTCTGGGGGAAACCAGGCACTGCCCATCACCTGCCCAATACCATCCCTACAGTGATCATGGTAGGGGCAGCATCATGTCTGGGGGAATCCAGGTACTGCCCATCACCTGCCCAATACCATCCCTACAGTGATCATGGTGGGAGCAGCATCATGTCTGGGGGAAACCAGGTACTGCCCATCACCTGCTCACTACCATCCCTACAGTGATCATGGTGGGAGCAGCATCCTGTCTGGAGGAAACCAGGTACTGTCCATCACCTGCCCAATACCATCCCTACAGTGATCATGGTGGGGGCAGCATCATGTCTGGGGGAAACGAGGCACTGCCCATCACCTGCCCAATACCATCCCTACAGTGATCATGGTGGGGCCAGTATCATGTCTGGGGGAAACCGGGCACTGCCCATCACCTGCCCAATACCATCCCTACAGTGATCATGGTGGGAGCAGCATCATGTCTGGAGGAAACCAGGTACTGCCCATCACCTATCCAATACCATCTCTACAGTGATCATGGTGGGAGCAGCATCATGTCTGGAGGAAACCAGCTACTGCCAATCACCTGCCCAATACCATCCCTACAGTAATCATGGTGGGGGCAGCATCATGTATAGAGGAAACCAGGCACTGCCCATCACCTGCCCAATACCATCCCTACAGTGATCATGGTGGGGGCAGCATCATGTATAGAGGAAACCAGGCACTGCCCATCACCTGCCCAATACCATCCCTACAGTGATCATGGTGGGGGCAGCATCATGTCTGGGGGAAACCAGGCACTGCCCATCACCTGCTTAATACCATCCCTACGGTGATCATGGTGGGGGCAGCATCATGTCTGGAGGAAACCAGGTACTGCCCATCACCTGCCCAATACCATCCTTACAGTGATCATGGTGGGGGCAGCGTCATGTCTGGGGGAAACCAGGCACTGCCCATCACTTGCCCAATACCATCCCTACAGTGATCATGGTGGGGGCAGCATCAAGTCTGGGGAAACCAGGTACTGCCCATCACCTGCCCAATACCATCCCTACAGTGATCATGGTGGGGGCAGCATCATGTATAGAGGAAACCAGGCACTGCCCATCATCTGCCCAATACCATCCCTACAGTGATCATGGTGGGGGCAGCATCATCTCTGGGGGAAACCAGGCACTGCCCATCACCTGCCCAATACCATCCCTACAGTGATCATGGTGGGGGCAGCATCATGTCTGGGGGAAACCAGGCACTGCCCATCACCTGCCCAATACCATCCCTACATTGATCATGGTGGGGCCAGTCTCATGTCTGGAGGAAACCAGGCACTGCCCATCACCTGCCCAATACCATCCCTACAGTGATCATGGTGGGGGCAGCATCATGTCTGGGGAAACCAGGTACTGCTCATCACCTGCCCACTACCATCCCTACAGTGATCATGGTGGGGGCAGCATCATGTCTGGGGGAAACCAGGTACTGCCCATCACCTGCCCAATACCATCCCTACAGTGATCATGGTGGGGGCAGCATCATGTCTGGGGGAAACCAGGCACTGCCAATCACCTGCCCAATACCATCCCTACAGTGATCATGGTGGGGGCAGCATCATGTCTGGAGGAAACCAGGCACTGCCCATCACCTGCCCAATACCATCCCTACAGTGATCATGGTGGGGGCAGCATCATGTCTGGAGGAAACCAGGCACTGCCCATCACCTGCCCAATACCATCCCTACAGTGATCATGGTGGGGGCAGCATCATGTCTGGAGGAAACCAGGTAATGCCCATCACCTGCCAAATTCCATCTCTACAGAGATCATGGTGGGGGCAGCATCATGTCTGGGGAAACCAGGTACTGCTCATCACCTGCCCAATACCATCCCTACAGTGATCATGGTGGGGGCAGGATCATGTCTGGGGGAAACCAGGTACTGCCCATCACCTGCCCAATTCCATCCCTACAGTGATTATGGTGGGGGCAGCATCATGTCTGGGGGAAACCAGGCACTGCCCATCACCTGCCCAATACCATCCCTACAGTGATCATGGTGGGGGCAGCATCATGTCTGGAAAAAAACAGGCACTGCCCATCACCTGCCCAATACCATCCCTACAGTGATCATGGTGGGGGAAGCATCATGTCTGGAGGAAACCAGGCACTGCCCATCACCTGCCCAATACCATACCTACAGTGATCATGGTGGGGGCAGCATCATGTCTGGAGGAAACCAGGCACTGCCCATCTCCTGCCCAATACCATCCCTACAGTGATCATGGTGGGGGCAGCATCATTTCTGAAGGAAACCAGGTACTGCCCATCACCTGCCCAATACCATCCCTACAGTGATCATGGTGGGGGCAGCATCATGTCTGGGGGAAACCAGGCACTGCCCATCACCTGCCCAATACCATCCCTACAGTGATCATGGTGGGGGCAGCATCATGTCTGGGGGAATCCAGGTACTGCCCATCACCTGCCCAATACCATCCCTACAGTGATCATGGTGGGGGCAGCATCATGTCTGGGGGAAACCAGGTACTGCCCATCACCTGCTCAATACCATCCCTACAGTGATCATGGTGGGAGCAGCATCCTGTCTGGAGGAAACCAGGTACTGTCCATCACCTGCCCAATACCATCCCTACAGTGATCATGGTGGGGGCAGCATCATGTCTGGGGGAAACGAGGCACTGCCCATCACCTGCCCAATACCATCCCTACAGTGATCATGGTGGGAGCAGCATCATGTCTGGAGGAAACCAGGTACTGCCCATCACCTATCCAATACCATCTCTACAGTGATCATGGTGGGAGCAGCATCATGTCTGGAGGAAACCAGCTACTGCCAATCACCTGCCCAATACCATCCCTACAGTGATCATGGTGGGGGCAGCATCATGTATAGAGGAAACCAGGCACTGCCCATCACCTGCCCAATACCATCCCTACAGTGATCATGGTGGGGGCAGCATCATGTATAGAGGAAACCAGGCACTGCCCATCACCTGCCCAATACCATCCCTACAGTGATCATGGTGGGGGCAGCATCATGTCTGGGGGAAACCAGGCACTGCCCATCACCTGCTCAATACCATCCCTACGGTGATCATGGTGGGGGCAGCATCATGTCTGGAGGAAACCAGGTACTGCCCATCACCTGCCCAATACCATCCCTACAGTGATCATGGTGGGGGCAGCGTCATGTCTGGGGGAAACCAGGCACTGCCCATCACCTGCCCAATACCATCCCTACAGTGATCATGGTGGGGGCAGCATCAAGTCTGGGGAAACCAGGTACTGCCCATCACCTGCCCAATACCATCCCTACAGTGATCATGGTGGGGGCAGCATCATGTATAGAGGAAACCAGGCACTGCCCATCACCTGCCCAATACCATCCCTACAGTGATCATGGTGGGGGCAGCATCATGTCTGGGGGAAACCAGGCACTGCCCATCATCTGCCCAATACCATCCCTACAGTGATCATGGTGGGGGCAGCATCATCTCTGGTGGAAACCAGGCACTGCCCATCACCTGCCCAATACCATCCCTACAGTGATCATGGTGGGGGCAGCATCATGTCTGGGGGAAACCAGGCACTGCCTATCACCTGCCCAATACCATCCCTACATTGATCATGGTGGGGCCAGTCTCATGTCTGGAGGAAACCAGGCACTGCCCATCACCTGCCCAATACCATCCCTACAGTGATCATGGTGGGGGCAGCATCATGTCTGGGGAAACCAGGTACTGCTCATCACCTGCCCACTACCATCCCTACAGTGATCATGGTGGGGGCAGCATCATGTCTGGGGGAAACCAGGTACTGCCCATCACCTGCCCAATACCATCCCTACAGTGATCATGGTGGGGGCAGCATCATGTCTAGGGGAAACCAGGCACTGCCAATCACCTGCCCAATACCATCCCTACAGTGATCATGGTGGGGGCAGCATCATGTCTGGAGGAAACCAGGCACTGCCCATCACCTGCCCAATACCATCCCTACAGTGATCATGGTGGGGGCAGCATCATGTCTGGAGGAAACCAGGTAATGCCCATCACCTGCCAAATTCCATCTCTACAGAGATCATGGTGGGGGCAGCATCATGTCTGGGGAAACCAGGTACTGCTCATCACCTGCCCAATACCATCCCTACAGTGATCATGGTGGGGGCAGCATCATGTCTGGGGGAAACCAGGTACTGCCCATCACCTGCCCAATTCCATCCCTACAGTGATTATGGTGGGGGCAGCATCATGTCTGGGGGAAACCAGGCACTGCCCATCACCTGCCCAATACCATCCCTACAGTGATCATGGTGGGGGCAGCATCATGTCTGGAAAAAACCAGGCACTGCCCATCACCTGCCCAATACCATCCCTACAGTGATCATGGTGGGGGAAGCATCATGTCTGGAGGAAACCAGGCACTGCCCATCACCTGCTCAATACCATCCCTACAGTGATCATGGTGGGGGCAGCATCATGTCTGGAGGAAACCAGGTACTGTCCATCACCTGCCAAATTCCATCTCTACAGAGATCATGGTGGGGGCAGCATCATGTCTGGAGGAAACCAGGCACTGCCCATCACTTGCCTAATACCATCCCTACAGTGATCATGGTGGGGGCAGCATCATGTGTGGAGGAATCAAGGCACTGCCTGTCACCTGCCCAATACCATCCCTACAGTGATCATGGTGGGGGCCGCATCATGTCTGGAGGAAACCAGGCACTGCCCATCTCCTGCCCAATACTATCCCTACACTGATCATGGTGGGGGCAGCATCATTTCTGAAGGAAACCAGGTACTGCCCATCACCTGCCCAATACCATCCCTACAGTTATCATGGTGGGGGCAGCATCATGTCTGGGGGAAACCAGGCACTGACCATCACCTGCCCAATACCATCCCTAAAGTGATCATGGTGGGGGCAGCATCATGTCTGAGGGAAACCAGGCACTGCCCAACAACTGCCCAATACCATCCCTACAGTGATCATGGTGGGGGCAGCATCTTGTCTGGAGGAAACCAGGCACTGCCCATCACCTGCCCAATACCATCCCTACAGTGATCATGGTGGGGGCAGCCTCATGTCTGGGGGAAACCAGGCACTGCCCATCACCTGCCCAATACCATCCCTGCAGTGATCATGGTGAAGGCAGCATCATGTATAGAGGAAACCAGGCACTGCCCATCACCTGCCCAATACCATCCCTACACAGTGATCATGGTGGGGGCAGCATCATGTCTGGAGGAAACCAGGTACTGCCCATCACCTGCCCAATAATATCCCTACAGTGATCATGGTGGTAGCAGCATCATGTCTGGAGGAAACCAGGCACTGCCCATCACCTGCCCAATACCATCCCTACAGTGATCATGGTGGGGGCAGCATCATGTCTGGGGGAAACCAGGCACTGCCCGTCACCTGCCCAATACCATCCCTATAGTGATCATTGTGGGGGCAGCATCAAGTCTGGGGGAAACCAGGCACTGCCCGTCACTTGCCCAATGCCATCCCTACAGTGATCATGGTGGGAGCAGCATCATGTCTGGGGGAAACCAGGCACTGCCCATCACCTGCCCAATACCATCCCTACAGTGATCATGGTGGGGGCAGCATCATCTCTGGAGGAAACCAGGCACTGCCCATGAACTGCCCAATACCATCCCTACAGTGATCATGGTGGGGGCAGCATCATGTCTGGGGGAAACCAGATACTGCCCATCACCTGCCCAATACCATCCCTACAGTGATCATGGTGGAGGCAGCATCATGTCTGGGGGAAACCAGGCACTGCCCATCACCTGCCCAATACCATCCCTACAGTGATCATGGTGGGGGCAGCATCATGTCTTGGGGAAACCAGGCACTGCCCATCACCTGCCCAATACCATCCCTACAGTGATCATGGTGGGGGCAGTATCATGTCTGGAGGAAACCAGGCACTGCCCATCATCTGCCCAATACCATCCCTACAGTGATCATGGTGGGGGCAGCATCATGTCTGGAGGAAAGCAGGCACTGCCCATCACCTGCCCAACACCATCCCTACAGTGATCATGGTGGGGGCAGCATCATGTCTGGAGGAAACCAGGTAATGCCCATCACCTGCCCAATACCATCCCTACAGTGATCATGGTGGGGGCAGCATCATGTCTTGGGGAAACCAGGTACTGCTCATCACCTGCCCAATACCATCCCTACAGTGATCAGGGTGGGGCCAGTATCATGTCTGGAGGAAACCAGGCACTGCCCATCAATTGCCCAATACCATCCCTACAGTGATCATGGTGGAGGCAGCATCATGTCTGGAGGAAACCAGGCACTGCCCATCACCTGCCCAATACCATCCCTACAGTGATCAGGGTGGGGCCAGTATCATGTCTGGAGGAAACCAGGCACTGCCCATCAATTGCCCAATACCATCCCTACAGTGATCATGGTGGGGGCAGCATCATCTCTGGAGGAAACCAGGCACTGCCCATGAACTGCCCAATACCATCCCTACAGTGATCATGGTGGGGGCAGCATCATGTCTGGGGGAAACCAGATACTGCCCATCACCTGCCCAATACCATCCCTACAGTGATCATGGTGGAGGCAGCATCATGTCTGGGGGAAACCAGGCACTGCCCGTCACCTGCCCGTAAACTGCCCAATACCATCCCTATAGTGATCATGGTGGGGGCAGCATCAAGTCTGGGGGAAACCAGGCACTGCCCGTCACTTGCCCAATACCATCCCTACAGTGATCATGGTGGGGGCAGCATCATGTCTGGAGGAAACCAGGCACTGCCCATCACCTGCCCAATACCATTCCTACAGTGATCATGGTGGGAGCAGCATCATGTCTGGAGGAAACCAGGCACTGCCCATCACCTGCCCAATACCATCCCTACAGTAATCATGGTGGGGGCAGAATCATGTCTGGGGGAAACCAGATACTGCCCATCACCTAACCAATACCATCCCTACAGTGATCATGGTGGGGGCAGCATCATGTCTGGGGAAAACCAGATACTGCCCATCACCTAACCAATACCATCCCTACAGTGATCATGGTGCGGGCAGCATCATGTCTGGGGGAAACCAGGCACTGCCCATCACTTGCCCAATACCATACCTACAGTGATCATGGTGGGGGCACCATCATCTCTGGAGGAAACCAGGCACTGCCCATGACCTGCCCAATACCATCCCTACAGTGATCATGGTGGGGGCAGCATCATGTCTGGGGGAAACCAGGCACTGCCCATCACCTGCCCAATACCATCCCTACAGTGATCATGGTAGGGGCAGCATCATGTCTGGGGGAATCCAGGTACTGCCCATCACCTGCCCAATACCATCCCTACAGTGATCATGGTGGGAGCAGCATCATGTCTGGGGGAAACCAGGTACTGCCCATCACCTGCTCACTACCATCCCTACAGTGATCATGGTGGGAGCAGCATCCTGTCTGGAGGAAACCAGGTACTGTCCATCACCTGCCCAATACCATCCCTACAGTGATCATGGTGGGGGCAGCATCATGTCTGGGGGAAACGAGGCACTGCCCATCACCTGCCCAATACCATCCCTACAGTGATCATGGTGGGGCCAGTATCATGTCTGGGGGAAACCGGGCACTGCCCATCACCTGCCCAATACCATCCCTACAGTGATCATGGTGGGAGCAGCATCATGTCTGGAGGAAACCAGGTACTGCCCATCACCTATCCAATACCATCTCTACAGTGATCATGGTGGGAGCAGCATCATGTCTGGAGGAAACCAGCTACTGCCAATCACCTGCCCAATACCATCCCTACAGTAATCATGGTGGGGGCAGCATCATGTATAGAGGAAACCAGGCACTGCCCATCACCTGCCCAATACCATCCCTACAGTGATCATGGTGGGGGCAGCATCATGTATAGAGGAAACCAGGCACTGCCCATCACCTGCCCAATACCATCCCTACAGTGATCATGGTGGGGGCAGCATCATGTCTGGGGGAAACCAGGCACTGCCCATCACCTGCTTAATACCATCCCTACGGTGATCATGGTGGGGGCAGCATCATGTCTGGAGGAAACCAGGTACTGCCCATCACCTGCCCAATACCATCCTTACAGTGATCATGGTGGGGGCAGCGTCATGTCTGGGGGAAACCAGGCACTGCCCATCACTTGCCCAATACCATCCCTACAGTGATCATGGTGGGGGCAGCATCAAGTCTGGGGAAACCAGGTACTGCCCATCACCTGCCCAATACCATCCCTACAGTGATCATGGTGGGGGCAGCATCATGTATAGAGGAAACCAGGCACTGCCCATCATCTGCCCAATACCATCCCTACAGTGATCATGGTGGGGGCAGCATCATCTCTGGGGGAAACCAGGCACTGCCCATCACCTGCCCAATACCATCCCTACAGTGATCATGGTGGGGGCAGCATCATGTCTGGGGGAAACCAGGCACTGCCCATCACCTGCCCAATACCATCCCTACATTGATCATGGTGGGGCCAGTCTCATGTCTGGAGGAAACCAGGCACTGCCCATCACCTGCCCAATACCATCCCTACAGTGATCATGGTGGGGGCAGCATCATGTCTGGGGAAACCAGGTACTGCTCATCACCTGCCCACTACCATCCCTACAGTGATCATGGTGGGGGCAGCATCATGTCTGGGGGAAACCAGGTACTGCCCATCACCTGCCCAATACCATACCTACAGTGATCATGGTGGGGGCAGCATCATGTCTGGGGGAAACCAGGCACTGCCAATCACCTGCCCAATACCATCCCTACAGTGATCATGGTGGGGGCAGCATCATGTCTGGAGGAAACCAGGCACTGCCCATCACCTGCCCAATACCATCCCTACAGTGATCATGGTGGGGGCAGCATCATGTCTGGAGGAAACCAGGCACTGCCCATCACCTGCCCAATACCATCCCTACAGTGATCATGGTGGGGGCAGCATCATGTCTGGAGGAAACCAGGTAATGCCCATCACCTGCCAAATTCCATCTCTACAGAGATCATGGTGGGGGCAGCATCATGTCTGGGGAAACCAGGTACTGCTCATCACCTGCCCAATACCATCCCTACAGTGATCATGGTGGGGGCAGGATCATGTCTGGGGGAAACCAGGTACTGCCCATCACCTGCCCAATTCCATCCCTACAGTGATTATGGTGGGGGCAGCATCATGTCTGGGGGAAACCAGGCACTGCCCATCACCTGCCCAATACCATCCCTACAGTGATCATGGTGGGGGCAGCATCATGTCTGGAAAAAAACAGGCACTGCCCATCACCTGCCCAATACCATCCCTACAGTGATCATGGTGGGGGAAGCATCATGTCTGGAGGAAACCAGGCACTGCCCATCACCTGCCCAATACCATACCTACAGTGATCATGGTGGGGGCAGCATCATGTCTGGAGGAAACCAGGCACTGCCCATCTCCTGCCCAATACCATCCCTACAGTGATCATGGTGGGGGCAGCATCATTTCTGAAGGAAACCAGGTACTGCCCATCACCTGCCCAATACCATCCCTACAGTGATCATGGTGGGGGCAGCATCATGTCTGGGGGAAACCAGGCACTGCCCATCACCTGCCCAATACCATCCCTACAGTGATCATGGTGGGGGCAGCATCATGTCTGGGGGAATCCAGGTACTGCCCATCACCTGCCCAATACCATCCCTACAGTGATCATGGTGGGGGCAGCATCATGTCTGGGGGAAACCAGGTACTGCCCATCACCTGCTCAATACCATCCCTACAGTGATCATGGTGGGAGCAGCATCCTGTCTGGAGGAAACCAGGTACTGTCCATCACCTGCCCAATACCATCCCTACAGTGATCATGGTGGGGGCAGCATCATGTCTGGGGGAAACGAGGCACTGCCCATCACCTGCCCAATACCATCCCTACAGTGATCATGGTGGGGCCAGTATCATGTCTGGGGGAAACCGGGCACTGCCCATCACCTGCCCAATACCATCCCTACAGTGATCATGGTGGGAGCAGCATCATGTCTGGAGGAAACCAGGTACTGCCCATCACCTATCCAATACCATCTCTACAGTGATCATGGTGGGAGCAGCATCATGTCTGGAGGAAACCAGCTACTGCCAATCACCTGCCCAATACCATCCCTACAGTGATCATGGTGGGGGCAGCATCATGTATAGAGGAAACCAGGCACTGCCCATCACCTGCCCAATACCATCCCTACAGTGATCATGGTGGGGGCAGCATCATGTATAGAGGAAACCAGGCACTGCCCATCACCTGCCCAATACCATCCCTACAGTGATCATGGTGGGGGCAGCATCATGTCTGGGGGAAACCAGGCACTGCCCATCACCTGCTCAATACCATCCCTACGGTGATCATGGTGGGGGCAGCATCATGTCTGGAGGAAACCAGGTACTGCCCATCACCTGCCCAATACCATCCCTACAGTGATCATGGTGGGGGCAGCGTCATGTCTGGGGGAAACCAGGCACTGCCCATCACCTGCCCAATACCATCCCTACAGTGATCATGGTGGGGGCAGCATCAAGTCTGGGGAAACCAGGTACTGCCCATCACCTGCCCAATACCATCCCTACAGTGATCATGGTGGGGGCAGCATCATGTATAGAGGAAACCAGGCACTGCCCATCACCTGCCCAATACCATCCCTACAGTGATCATGGTGGGGGCAGCATCATGTCTGGGGGAAACCAGGCACTGCCCATCATCTGCCCAATACCATCCCTACAGTGATCATGGTGGGGGCAGCATCATCTCTGGGGGAAACCAGGCACTGCCCATCACCTGCCCAATACCATCCCTACAGTGATCATGGTGGGGGCAGCATCATGTCTGGGGGAAACCAGGCACTGCCCATCACCTGCCCAATACCATCCCTACATTGATCATGGTGGGGCCAGTCTCATGTCTGGAGGAAACCAGGCACTGCCCATCACCTGCCCAATACCATCCCTACAGTGATCATGGTGGGGGCAGCATCATGTCTGGGGAAACCAGGTACTGCTCATCACCTGCCCACTACCATCCCTACAGTGATCATGGTGGGGGCAGCATCATGTCTGGGGGAAACCAGGTACTGCCCATCACCTGCCCAATACCATCCCTACAGTGATCATGGTGGGGGCAGCATCATGTCTAGGGGAAACCAGGCACTGCCAATCACCTATCCAATACCATCCCTACAGTGATCATGGTGGGGGCAGCATCATGTCTGGAGGAAACCAGGCACTGCCCATCACCTGCCCAATACCATCCCTACAGTGATCATGGTGGGGGCAGCATCATGTCTGGAGGAAACCAGGTAATGCCCATCACCTGCCCAATACCATCCCTACAGTGATCATGGTGGGGGAAGCATCATGTCTGGAGGAAACCAGGCACTGCCCATCACCTGCTCAATACCATCCCTACAGTGATCATGGTGGGGGCAGCATCATGTCTGGAGGAAACCAGGTACTGTCCATCACCTGCCAAATTCCATCTCTACAGAGATCATGGTGGGGGCAGCATCATGTCTGGAGGAAACCAGGCACTGCCCATCACTTGCCTAATACCATCCCTACAGTGATCATGGTGGGGGCAGCATCATGTGTGGAGGAATCAAGGCACTGCCTGTCACCTGCCCAATACCATCCCTACAGTGATCATGGTGGGGGCCGCATCATGTCTGGAGGAAACCAGGCACTGCCCATCTCCTGCCCAATACTATCCCTACACTGATCATGGTGGGGGCAGCATCATTTCTGAAGGAAACCAGGTACTGCCCATCACCTGCCCAATACCATCCCTACAGTTATCATGGTGGGGGCAGCATCATGTCTGGGGGAAACCAGGCACTGACCATCACCTGCCCAATACCATCCCTAAAGTGATCATGGTGGGGGCAGCATCATGTCTGAGGGAAACCAGGCACTGCCCAACAACTGCCCAATACCATCCCTACAGTGATCATGGTGGGGGCAGCATCTTGTCTGGAGGAAACCAGGCACTGCCCATCACCTGCCCAATACCATCCCTACAGTGATCATGGTGGGGGCAGCCTCATGTCTGGGGGAAACCAGGCACTGCCCATCACCTGCCCAATACCATCCCTGCAGTGATCATGGTGAAGGCAGCATCATGTATAGAGGAAACCAGGCACTGCCCATCACCTGCCCAATACCATCCCTACACAGTGATCATGGTGGGGGCAGCATCATGTCTGGAGGAAACCAGGTACTGCCCATCACCTGCCCAATAATATCCCTACAGTGATCATGGTGGTAGCAGCATCATGTCTGGAGGAAACCAGGCACTGCCCATCACCTGCCCAATACCATCCCTACAGTGATCATGGTGGGGGCAGCATCATGTCTGGGGGAAACCAGGCACTGCCCGTCACCTGCCCAATACCATCCCTATAGTGATCATTGTGGGGGCAGCATCAAGTCTGGGGGAAACCAGGCACTGCCCGTCACTTGCCCAATGCCATCCCTACAGTGATCATGGTGGGAGCAGCATCATGTCTGGGGGAAACCAGGCACTGCCCATCACCTGCCCAATACCATCCCTACAGTGATCATGGTGGGGGCAGCATCATCTCTGGAGGAAACCAGGCACTGCCCATGAACTGCCCAATACCATCCCTACAGTGATCATGGTGGGGGCAGCATCATGTCTGGGGGAAACCAGATACTGCCCATCACCTGCCCAATACCATCCCTACAGTGATCATGGTGGAGGCAGCATCATGTCTGGGGGAAACCAGGCACTGCCCATCACCTGCCCAATACCATCCCTACAGTGATCATGGTGGGGGCAGCATCATGTCTTGGGGAAACCAGTCACTGCCCATCACCTGCCCAATACCATCCCTACAGTGATCATGGTGGGGGCAGTATCATGTCTGGAGGAAACCAGGCACTGCCCATCATCTGCCCAATACCATCCCTACAGTGATCATGGTGGGGGCAGCATCATGTCTGGAGGAAAGCAGGCACTGCCCATCACCTGCCCAACACCATCCCTACAGTGATCATGGTGGGGGCAGCATCATGTCTGGAGGAAACCAGGTAATGCCCATCACCTGCCCAATACCATCCCTACAGTGATCATGGTGGGGGCAGCATCATGTCTTGGGGAAACCAGGTACTGCTCATCACCTGCCCAATACCATCCCTACAGTGATCAGGGTGGGGCCAGTATCATGTCTGGAGGAAACCAGGCACTGCCCATCAATTGCCCAATACCATCCCTACAGTGATCATGGTGGAGGCAGCATCATGTCTGGAGGAAACCAGGCACTGCCCATCACCTGCCCAATACCATCCCTACAGTGATCAGGGTGGGGCCAGTATCATGTCTGGAGGAAACCAGGCACTGCCCATCAATTGCCCAATACCATCCCTACAGTGATCATGGTGGGGGCAGCATCATCTCTGGAGGAAACCAGGCACTGCCCATGAACTGCCCAATACCATCCCTACAGTGATCATGGTGGGGGCAGCATCATGTCTGGGGGAAACCAGATACTGCCCATCACCTGCCCAATACCATCCCTACAGTGATCATGGTGGAGGCAGCATCATGTCTGGGGGAAACCAGGCACTGCCCATCACCTGCCCAATACCATCCCTACAGTGATCATGGTGGGGGCAGCATCATGTCTTGGGGAAACCAGGCACTGCCCATCACCTGCCCAATACCATCCCTACAGTGATCATGGTGGGGGCAGTATCATGTCTGGAGGAAACCAGGCACTGCCCATCACCTGCCCAATATCATCCCTACAGTGATCATGGTGGGGGCAGCATCATGTCTGGAGGAAAGCAGGCACTGCCCATCACCTGCCCAATACCATCCCTACAGTGATCATGGTGGGGGCAGCATCATGTCTGGAGGAAACCAGGTAATGCCCATCACCTGCCCAATACCATCCCTACAGTGATCATGGTGGGGGCAGCATCATGTCTTGGGGAAACCAGGTACTGCTCATCACCTGCCCAATACCATCCCTACAGTGATCAGGGTGGGGCCAGTATCATGTCTGGGGGAAACCAGGCACTGCCCATCACCTGCCCAATACCATCCCTACAGTGATCATGGTGGGGGCAGCATCATGTCTTGGGGAAACCAGGTACTGCTCATCACCTGCCCAATACCATCCCTACAGTGATCAGGATGGGGCCAGTATCATGTCTGGAGGAAACCAGGCACTGCCCATCACCTGCCCAATACCATCCCTACAGTGATCATGGTGGGGGCAGCATCATGTCTGGAGGAAACGAGGCACTGCCCATCACCTGTCCAATACCATCCCTACAGTGATCATGGTGGGGGCAGCATCATGTCTGGAGGAAACCAGGTAATGCCCATCACCTGCCAAATTCCATCTCTACAGAGATCATGGTGGGGGCAGCATCATGTCTGGGGAAACCAGGTACTGCTCATCACCTGCCCAATACCATCCCTACAGTGATCATGGTGGGGGCAGCATCATGTCTGGGGGAAACCAGGTACTGCCCATCACCTGCCCAATACCATCCCTACAGTGATTATGGTGGGGGCAGCATCATGTCTGGGGGAAACCAGGCACTGCCCATCACCTGCCCAATACCATCCCTACAGTGATCATGGTGGGGGCAGCATCATGTCTGGAGGAAACCAGGCACTGCCCATCACCTGCCCAATACCATCCCTACAGTGATCATGGTGGGTGCAGCATCATGTCTGGAGGAAACCAGGCACTGCCCATCACCTGCCCAATACCATCCCTACAGTGATCATGGTGGGGGCAGCATCATGTCTGGAGGAAACCAGGTAATGCCCATCACCTGCCAAATTCCATCTCTACAGAGATCATGGTGGGGGCAGCATCATGTCTGGAGGAAACCAGGCACTGCCCATCACTTGCCCAATACCATCCCTACAGTGATCATGGTGGGGGCAGCATCATGTGTGGAGGAATCAAGGCACTGCCTGTCACCTGCCCAATACCATCCCTACAGTGATCATGGTGGGGGTCGCATCATGTCTGGAGGAAACCAGGCACTGCCCATCTCCTGCCCAATACCATCCCTACAGTGATCATGGTGGGGGCAGCATCATTTCTGGAGGAAACCAGGTACTGCCCATCACCTGCCCAATACCATCCCTACAGTGATCATGGTGGGGGCAGCATCATGTCTGGGGGAAACCAGGCACTGCCCATCACCTGCCCAATACCATCCCTACAGTGATCATGGTGGGGGCAGCATCATGTCTGGGGGAAACCAGGCACTGACCATCACCTGCCCAATACCATCCCTAAAGTGATCATGGTGGGGGCAGCATCATGTCTGAGGGAAACCAGGCACTGCCCATCACCTGCCCAATACCCTCCCTACAGTGATCATGGTGGGGGCAGCATCATGTCTGAGGGAAACCAGGCACTGCCCATCACCTGCCCAATACCATCCCTACAGTGATCATGGTGGGGGCAGCATCTTGTCTGGAGGAAACCAGGCACTGCCCATCACCTGCCCAATACCATCCCTACAGTGATCATGGTGGGGGCAGCCTCATGTCTGGGGGAAACCAGGCACTGCCCATCACCTGCCCAATACCATCCCTACAGTGATCATGGTGAAGGCAGCATCATGTATAGAGGAAACCAGGCACTGCCCATCACCTGCCCAATACCATCCCTACACAGTGATCATGGTGGGGGCAGCATCATGTCTGGAGGAAACCAGGTACTGCCCATCACCTGCCCAATAATATCCCTACAGTGATCATGGTGGGGGCAGCATCATGTCTGGAGGAATCCAGGCACTGCCCATCACCTGCCCAATACCATCCCTACAGTGATCATGGTGGGGGCAGCATCATGTCTGGGGGAAACCAGGCACTGCCCGTCACCTGCCCAATACCATCCCTATAGTGATCATGGTGGGGGCAGCATCAAGTCTGGGGGAAACCAGGCACTGCCCATCACTTGCCCAATACCATCCCTACAGTGATCATGGTGGGGGCAGCATCATGTCTGGGGGAAACCAGGCACTGCCCATCACCTGCCCAATATTATCCCTACAGTGATCATGGTGGGGGCAGCATCATCTCTGGAGGAAACCAGGCACTGCCCATGAACTGCCCAATACCATCCCTACAGTGATCATGGTGGGGGCAGCATCATGTCTGGGGGAAACCAGATACTGCCCATCACCTGCCCAATACCATCCCTACAGTGATCATGGTGGAGGCAGCATCATGTCTCGGGGAAACCAGGCACTGCCCATCACCTGCCCAATACCATCCCTACAGTGATCATGGTGGGGGCAGCATCATGTCTTGGGGAAACCAGGCACTGCCCATCACCTGCCCAATACCATCCCTACAGTGATCATGGTGGGGGCAGCATCATGTCTGGAGGAAACCAGGCACTGCCCATCACCTGCCCAATACCATCCCTACAGTGATCATGGTGGGGGCAGCATCATGTCTGGAGGAAACCAGGCACTGTCCATCACCTGCCCAATACCCTCCCTACAGTAATCATGGTGGGGGCAGCATCATGTCTGGGGGAAACCAGGCACTGCCCATCACCTAACCAATACCATCCCTACAGTGATCATGGTGGGGGCAGCATCATGTCTGGGGGAAACAAGGCACTGCCCATCACCTGCCCAATACCATCCCTACAGTGATCATGGTGTGGGCAGCATCATGTCTGGGGGAAACCAGGCACTGCCCATCACCTGCCCAATACCATCCCTACAGTGATCATGGTGGGGGCAGCATCATGTCTGGGGGAAACCAGGCACTGCCCATCACCTGCCCAATACCATCCCTACAGTGATCATGGTGGGGGCAGCATCATGTATAGAGGAAACCAGGCACTGCCCATCACCTGCCCAATACCATCCCTACAGTCATCATGGTGGGGGCAGCATCATGTATGGAGGAAACCAGGCACTCACCATCACCTGCCCAATACCATCCCTACAGTGATCATGGTGGGGGCAGCATCATGTCTGGAGGAAACCAGGCACTGCCCATGACCTGCCCAATACCATCCCTACAGTGATCATGGTGGGGGCAGCATCATGTCTGGGGGAAACCAGGTACTGACCATCACCTGCCCAATACCATCCCAACAGTGATCATGGTGGGGGCAGCATCATGTATAGAGGAAACCAGGTACTGCCCATCACCTGCCCAATAACATCCCTACAGTGATCATGGTGGGGGCAGCATCATGTCTGAGGGAAACCAGGCACTGCCCATCACCTGCCCAATACCATTCCTACAGTGATCAAGGTGGGGCCGCATCATGTCTGGAGGAAACCAGGCACTGCCCATCACCTGCCCATTACCATCCCTACAGTGATCATGGTGGGGGCAGCATCATGTCTGGAGGAAACCAGGCACTGCCCATCACCTGCCCATTACCATCCCTACAGTGATCATGGTGGGGGCAGCATCATGTCTGGGGGAAACCAGGCACTGCCCATCACCTGCCCAATACCATCCCTACAGTGATCATGGTGGGGGCAGCATCATGTCTGGGGGAAACCAGGTACTGCCCAACACCTTCCCAATACCATCCCGACAGTGATTGTGGTGGGGGCAACATCATGTCTGGGGGAAACCAGGCACTGCCCATCACCTGCCCAATACCATCCCTACAGTGATCATGGTGGGAGCAGCATCATGTCTGGGGGAAACCAGGCACTGCCCATCACCTGCCCAATACCATCCCTACAGTGATCATGGTGGGGGCAGCATCATGTCTGGAGGAAACCAGGTACTGCCCATCACCTGCCCAATACCATCCCTACAGTGATCATGGTGGGGGCAGCATCATGTCTGGGGGAAACCAGGCACTGCCCATCACCTGCCCAATACCATCCCTACAGTCATCATGGTGGAGGCAGCATCATGTCTGGAGGAAACCAGGCACTGCCCATCACCTGCCCAATACCATCCCTACAGTGATCATGGTGGGGGCAGCATCATGTCTGGGGGAAACCAGGCAGTGTCCATCACCTGCCCAATACCATCCCTACAGTGATCATGGTGGGGGCAGCATCATGTCTGGAGGAAACAAAGTACTGCCCATCACCTGCCCAATACCCTCCCTACAGTGATCATGGTGGGGGCAGCATCATGTCTGGGGGAAACCAGGTACTGACCATCACCTGCCCAATACCATCCCAACAGTGATCATGGTGGGGGCAGCATCATGTATAGAGGAAACCAGGTACTGCCCATCACCTGCCCAATAACATCCCTACAGTGATCATGGTGGGGGCAGCATCATGTCTGAGGGAAACCAGGCACTGCCCATCACCTGCCCAATACCATTACTACAGTGATCAAGGTGGGGCCGCATCATGTCTGGAGGAAACCAGGCACTGCCCATCACCTGCCCAATACCATCCCTACAGTGATCATGGTGGGGGCAGCATCATGTCTGGAGGAAACCAGGCACTGCCCATCACCTGCCCAATACCATCCCTACAGTGATCATGGTGGGGGCAGCATCATGTCTGGGGGAAACCAGGCACTGCCCATGACCTGCCCAATACCATCCCTACAGTGATCATGGTGGGGGCAGCATCATGTCTGGGGGAAACCAGGCACTGCCCATCACCTGCCCAATACCATCCCTACAGTGATCATGGTGGGGGCAGCATCATGTCTGGGGGAAACCAGGTACTGCCCATCACCTGCCCAATACCATCCCTACAGTGATTATGGTGGGGGCAGCATCATGTCTGGGGGAAACCAGGCACTGCCCATCACCTGCCCAATACCATCCCTATAGTGATCATGGTGGGGGCAGCATCATGTCTGGGGGAAACCAGGCACTGCCCATCACCTGCCCAATACCATCCCTACAGTCATCATGGTGGAGGCAGCATCATGTCTGGAGGAAACCAGGCACTGCCCATCACCTGCCCAATACCATCCCTACAGTGATCATGGTGGGGGCAGCATCATGTCTGGGGGAAACCAGGCAGTGTCCATCACCTGCCCAATACCATCCCAACAGTGATCATGGTGGGGGCAGCATCATGTCTGGGGGAAACCAGGTACTGACCATCACCTGCCCAATACCATCCCAACAGTGATCATGGTGGGGGCAGCATCATGTATAGAGGAAACCAGGTACTGCCCATCACCTGCCCAATAACATCCCTACAGTGATCATGGTGGGGGCAGCATCATGTCTGAGGGAAACCAGGCACTGCCCATCACCTGCCCAATACCATTACTACAGTGATCAAGGTGGGGCCGCATCATGTCTGGAGGAAACGAGGCACTGCCCATCACCTGCCCAATACCATCCCTACAGTGATCATGGTGGGGGCAGCATCATGTCTGGAGGAAACCAGGCACTGCCCATCACCTGCCCAATACCATCCCTACAGTGATCATGGTGGGGGCAGCATCATGTCTGGGGGAAACCAGGCACTGCCCATCACCTGCCCAATACCATCCCTACAGTGATCATGGTGGGGGCAGCATCATGTCTGGGGGAAACCAGGCACTGCCCATCACCTGCCCAATACCATCCCTACAGTGATCATGGTGGGGGCAGCATCATGTCTGGGGGAAACCAGGTACTGCCCATCACCTGCCCAATACCATCCCTACAGTGATTATGGTGGGGGCAGCATCATGTCTGGGGGAAACCAGGCACTGCCCATCACCTGCCCAATACCATCCCTACAGTGATCATGGTGGGGGCAGCATCATGTCTGGAGGAAACCAGGCACTGCCCATCACCTGCCCAATACCATCCCTACAGTGATCATGGTGGGGGCAGAATCATGTCTGGAGGAAACCAGGCACTGCCCATCACCTGCCCAATACCATCCCTACAGTGATCATGGTGGGGGCAGCATCATGTCTGGAGGAAACCAGGTAATGCCCATCACCTGCCAAATTCCATCTCTACAGAGATCATGGTGGGGGCAGCATCATGTCTGGAGGAAACCAGGTACTGCCCATCACCTGCCCAATACCATCCCTACAGTGATCATGGTGGGGGCAGCATCATGTCTGGAGGAAACCAGGTACTGCCCATCACCTGCCCAATACCATCCCTACAGTGATCATGGTGGGGGCAGCATCATGTCTGGGGGAAACCAGGCACTGCCCATCACCTGCCCAATACCATCCCTACAGTCATCATGGTGGAGGCAGCATCATGTCTGGAGGAAACCAGGCACTGCCCATCACCTGCCCAATACCATCCCTACAGTGATCATGGTGGGGGCAGCATCATGTCTGGGGGAAACAAGGCAGTGTCCATCACCTGCCCAATACCATCCCTACAGTGATCATGGTGGGGGCAGCATCATGTCTGGAGGAAACAAAGTACTGCCCATCACCTGCCCAATACCCTCCCTACAGTGATCATGGTGGGGGCAGCATCATGTCTGGGGGAAACCAGGTACTGACCATCACCTGCCCAATACCATCCCAACAGTGATCATGGTGGGGGCAGCATCATGTATAGAGGAACCCAGGTACTGCCCATCACCTGCCCAATAACATCCCTACAGTGATCATGGTGGGGGCAGCATCATGTCTGAGGGAAACCAGGCACTGCCCATCACCTGCCCAATACCATTACTACAGTGATCAAGGTGGGGCCGCATCATGTCTGGAGGAAACCAGGCACTGCCCATCACCTGCCCAATACCATCCCTACAGTGATCATGGTGGGGCAGCATCATGTCTGGAGGAAACCAGGCACTGCCCATCACCTGCCCAATACCATCCCTACAGTGATCATGGTGGGGGCAGCATCATGTCTGGGGGAAACCAGGCACTGCCCATGACCTGCCCAATACCATCCCTACAGTGATCATGGTGGGGGCAGCATCATGTCTGGGGGAAACCAGGCACTGCCCATCACCTGCCCAATACCATCCCTACAGTGATCATGGTGGGGGCAGCATCATGTCTGGGGGAAACCAGGTACTGCCCATCACCTGCCCAATACCATCCCTACAGTGATTATGGTGGGGGCAGCATCATGTCTGGGGGAAACCAGGCACTGCCCATCACCTGCCCAATACCATCCCTATAGTGATCATGGTGGGGGCAGCATCATGTCTGGGGGAAACCAGGCACTGCCCATCACCTGCCCAATACCATCCCTACAGTCATCATGGTGGAGGCAGCATCATGTCTGGAGGAAACCAGGCACTGCCCATCACCTGCCCAATACCATCCCTACAGTGATCATGGTGGGGGCAGCATCATGTCTGGGGGAAACCAGGCAGTGTCCATCACCTGCCCAATACCATCCCTACAGTGATCATGGTGGGGGCAGCATCATGTCTGGGGGAAACCAGGTACTGACCATCACCTGCCCAATACCATCCCAACAGTGATCATGGTGGGGGCAGCATCATGTATAGAGGAAACCAGGTACTGCCCATCACCTGCCCAATAACATCCCTACAGTGATCATGGTGGGGGCAGCATCATGTCTGAGGGAAACCAGGCACTGCCCATCACCTGCCCAATACCATTACTACAGTGATCAAGGTGGGGCCGCATCATGTCTGGAGGAAACCAGGCACTGCCCATCACCTGCCCAATACCATCCCTACAGTGATCATGGTGGGGGCAGCATCATGTCTGGAGGAAACCAGGCACTGCCCATCACCTGCCCAATACCATCCCTACAGTGATCATGGTGGGGGCAGCATCATGTCTGGGGGAAACCAGGCACTGCCCATCACCTGCCCAATACCATCCCTACAGTGATCATGGTGGGGGCAGCATCATGTCTGGGGGAAACCAGGCACTGCCCATCACCTGCCCAATACCATCCCTACAGTGATCATGGTGGGGGCAGCATCATGTCTGGGGGAAACCAGGTACTGCCCATCACCTGCCCAATACCATCCCTACAGTGATTATGGTGGGGGCAGCATCATGTCTGGGGGAAACCAGGCACTGCCCATCACCTGCCCAATACCATCCCTACAGTGATCATGGTGGGGGCAGCATCATGTCTGGAGGAAACCAGGCACTGCCCATCACCTGCCCAATACCATCCCTACAGTGATCATGGTGGGGGCAGAATCATGTCTGGAGGAAACCAAGCACTGCCCATCACCTGCCCAATACCATCCCTACAGTGATCATGGTGGGGGCAGCATCATGTCTGGAGGAAACCAGGTAATGCCCATCACCTGCCAAATTCCATCTCTACAGAGATCATGGTGGGGGCAGCATCATGTCTGGAGGAAACCAGGTACTGCCCATCACCTGCCCAATACCATCCCTACAGTGATCATGGTGGGGGCAGCATCATGTCTGGAGGAAACCAGGTACTGCCCATCACCTGCCCAATACCATCCCTACAGTGATCATGGTGGGGGCAGCATCATGTCTGGGGGAAACCAGGCACTGCCCATCACCTGCCCAATACCATCCCTACAGTCATCATGGTGGAGGCAGCATCATGTCTGGAGGAAACCAGGCACTGCCCATCACCTGCCCAATACCATCCCTACAGTGATCATGGTGGGGGCAGCATCATGTCTGGGGGAAACCAGGCAGTGTCCATCACCTGCCCAATACCATCCCTACAGTGATCATGGTGGGGGCAGCATCATGTCTGGAGGAAACAAAGTACTGCCCATCACCTGCCCAATACCCTCCCTACAGTGATCATGGTGGGGGCAGCATCATGTCTGGGGGAAACCAGGTACTGACCATCACCTGCCCAATACCATCCCAACAGTGATCATGGTGGGGGCAGCATCATGTATAGAGGAAACCAGGTACTGCCCATCACCTGCCCAATAACATCCCTACAGTGATCATGGTGGGGGCAGCATCATGTCTGAGGGAAACCAGGCACTGCCCATCACCTGCCCAATACCATTACTACAGTGATCAAGGTGGGGCCGCATCATGTCTGGAGGAAACCAGGCACTGCCCATCACCTGCCCAATACCATCCCTACAGTGATCATGGTGGGGGCAGCATCATGTCTGGAGGAAACCAGGCACTGCCCATCACCTGCCCAATACCATCCCTACAGTGATCATGGTGGGGGCAGCATCATGTCTGGGGGAAACCAGGCACTGCCCATGACCTGCCCAATACCATCCCTACAGTGATCATGGTGGGGGCAGCATCATGTCTGGGGGAAACCAGGCACTGCCCATCACCTGCCCAATACCATCCCTACAGTGATCATGGTGGGGGCAGCATCATGTCTGGGGGAAACCAGGTACTGCCCATCACCTGCCCAATACCATCCCTACAGTGATTATGGTGGGGGCAGCATCATGTCTGGGGGAAACCAGGCACTGCCCATCACCTGCCCAATACCATCCCTATAGTGATCATGGTGGGGGCAGCATCATGTCTGGGGGAAACCAGGCACTGCCCATCACCTGCCCAATACCATCCCTACAGTCATCATGGTGGAGGCAGCATCATGTCTGGAGGAAACCAGGCACTGCCCATCACCTGCCCAATACCATCCCTACAGTGATCATGGTGGGGGCAGCATCATGTCTGGGGGAAACCAGGCAGTGTCCATCACCTGCCCAATACCATCCCTACAGTGATCATGGTGGGGGCAGCATCATGTCTGGGGGAAACCAGGTACTGACCATCACCTGCCCAATACCATCCCAACAGTGATCATGGTGGGGGCAGCATCATGTATAGAGGAAACCAGGTACTGCCCATCACCTGCCCAATAACATCCCTACAGTGATCATGGTGGGGGCAGCATCATGTCTGAGGAAAACCAGGCACTGCCCATCACCTGCCCAATACCATTACTACAGTGATCAAGGTGGGGCCGCATAATGTCTGGAGGAAACCAGGCACTGCCCATCACCTGCCCAATACCATCCCTACAGTGATCATGGTGGGGGCAGCATCATGTCTGGAGGAAACCAGGCACTGCCCATCACCTGCCCAATACCATCCCTACAGTGATCATGGTGGGGGCAGCATCATGTCTGGGGGAAACCAGGCACTGCCCATCACCTGCCCAATACCATCCCTACAGTGATCATGGTGGGGGCAGCATCATGTCTGGGGGAAACCAGGCACTGCCCATCACCTGCCCAATACCATCCCTACAGTGATCATGGTGGGGGCAGCATCATGTCTGGGGGAAACCAGGTACTGCCCATCACCTGCCCAATACCATCCCTACAGTGATTATGGTGGGGGCAGCATCATGTCTGGGGGAAACCAGGCACTGCCCATCACCTGCCCAATACCATCCCTACAGTGATCATGGTGGGGGCAGCATCATGTCTGGAGGAAACCAGGCACTGCCCATCACCTGCCCAATACCATCCCTACAGTGATCATGGTGGGGGCAGCATCATGTCTGGAGGAAACCAGGCACTGCCCATCACCTGCCCAATACCATCCCTACAGTGATCATGGTGGGGGCAGCATCATGTCTGGAGGAAACCAGGTAATGCCCATCACCTGCCAAATTCCATCTCTACAGAGATCATGGTGGGGGCAGCATCATGTCTGGAGGAAACCAGGTACTGCCCATCACCTGCCCAATACCATCCCTACAGTGATCATGGTGGGGGCAGCATCATGTCTGGGGGAAACCAGGCACTGCCCATCACCTGCCCAATACCATCCCTACAGTCATCATGGTGGAGGCAGCATCATGTCTGGAGGAAACCAGGCACTGCCCATCACCTGCCCAATACCATCCCTACAGTGATCATGGTGGGGGCAGCATCATGTCTGGGGGAAACCAGGCAGTGTCCATCACCTGCCCAATACCATCCCTACAGTGATCATGGTGGGGGCAGCATCATGTCTGGGGGAAACCAGGCACTGCCCATCACCTGCCCAATACCATTCCTACAGTGATCAAGGTGGGGCCGCATCATGTCTGGAGGAAACCAGGCACTGCCCATCACCTGCCCAATACCATCCCTACAGTGATCATGGTGGGGGCAGCATCATGTCTGGAGGAAACCAGGCACTGCCCATCACCTGCCCAATACCATCCCTACAGTGATCATGGTGGGGGCAGCATCATGTCTGGGGGAAACCAGGCACTGCCCATCACCTGCCCAATACCATCCCTACAGTGATCATGGTGGGGGCAGCATCATGTCTGGGGGAAACCAGGCACTGCCCATCACCTGCCCAATACCATCCCTACAGTGATCATGGTGGGGGCAGCATCATGTCTGGGGGAAACCAGGTACTGCCCATCACCTGCCCAATACCATCCCTACAGTGATTATGGTGGGGGCAGCATCATGTCTGGGGGAAACCAGGCACTGCCCATCACCTGCCCAATACCATCCCTACAGTGATCATGGTGGGGGCAGCATCATGTCTGGAGGAAACCAGGCACTGCCCATCACCTGCCCAATACCATCCCTACAGTGATCATGGTGGGGGAAGCATCATGTCTGGAGGAAACCAGGCACTGCCCATCCCCTGCCCAATACCATCCCTACAGTGATCATGGTGGGGGCAGCATCATGTCTGGAGGAAACCAGGTAATGCCCATCACCTGCCAAATTCCATCTCTACAGAGATCATGGTGGGGCAGCATCATGTCTGGAGGAAACCAGGTACTGCCCATCACCTGCCCAATACCATCCCTACAGTGATCATGGTGGGGGCAGCATCATGTCTGGGGGAAACCAGGCACTGCCCATCACCTGCCCAATACCATCCCTACAGTTATCATGGTGGAGGAAGCATCATGTCTGGAGGAAACCAGGCACTGCCCATCACCTGCCCAATACCATCCCTACAGTGATCATGGTGGAGGCAGCATCATGTCTGGGGGAAACCAGGCAGTGTCCATCACCTGCCCAATACCATCCCTACAGTGATCATGGTGGGGGCAGCATCATGTCTGGAGGAAACAAAGTACTGCCCATCACCTGCCCAATACCATCCCTACAGTGATCATGGTGGGGGCAGCATCATGTCTGGGGGAAACCAGGTACTGACCATCACCTGCCCAATACCATCCCAACAGTGATCATGGTGGGGGCAGCATCATGTAGAGAGGAAACCAGGTACTGCCCATCACCTGCCCAATAACATCCCTACAGTGATCATGGTGGGGGCAGCATCATGTCTGAGGGAAACCAGGCACTGCCCATCACCTGCCCAATACCATTCCTACAGTGATCAAGGTGGGGCCGCATCATGTCTGGAGGAAACCAGGCACTGCCCATCACCTGCCCAATACCATCCCTACAGTGATCATGGTGGGGGCAGCATCATGTCTGGAGGAAACCAGGCACTGCCCATCACCTGCCCAATACCATCCCTACAGTGATCATGGTGGGGGCAGCATCATGTCTGGGGGAAACCAGGTACTGCCCATCACCTGCCCAATACCATCCCTACAGTGATTATGGTGGGGGCAGCATCATGTCTGGGGGAAACCAGGCACTGCCCATCACCTGCCCAATACCATCCCTACAGTGATCATGGTGGGGGCAGCATCATGTCTGGGGGAAACCAGGCACTGCCCATCACCTGCCCAATACCATCCCTACAGTCATCATGGTGGAGGCAGCATCATGTCTGGAGGAAACCAGGCACTGCCCATCACCTGCCCAATACCATCCCTACAGTGATCATGGTGGGGGCAGCATCATGTCTGGGGGAAACCAGGCAGTGTCCATCACCTGCCCAATACCATCCCTACAGTGATCATGGTGGGGGCAGCATCATGTCTGGAGGAAACAAAGTACTGCCCATCACCTGCCCAATACCATCCCTACAGTGATCATGGTGGGGGCAGCATCATGTCTGGGGGAAACCAGGTACTGACCATCACCTGCCCAATACCATCCCAACAGTGATCATGGTGGGGGCAGCATCATGTATAGAGGAAATCAGGTACTGCCCATCACCTGCCCAATAACATCCCTACAGTGATCATGGTGGGGGCAGCATCATGTCTGAGGGAAACCAGGCACTGCCCATCACCTGCCCAATACCATTACTACAGTGATCAAGGTGGGGCCGCATCATGTCTGGAGGAAACCAGGCACTGCCCATCACCTGCCCAATACCATCCCTACAGTGATCATGGTGGGGGCAGCATCATGTCTGGAGGAAACCAGGCACTGCCCATCACCTGCCCAATACCATCCCTACAGTGATCATGGTGGGGACAGCATCATGTCTGGAGGAAACCAGGTAATGCCCATCACCTGCCAAATTCCATCTCTACAGAGATCATGGTGGGGGCAGCATCATGTCTGAAGGAAACCAGGTACTGCCCATCACCTGCCCAATACCATCCCTACAGTGATCATGGAGGGGGCAGCATCATGTCTGGGGGAAACCAGGCAGTGTCCATCACCTGCCCAATACCATCCCTACAGTGATCATGGTGGGGGCAGCATCATGTCTGGAGGAAACAAAGTACTGCCCATCACCTGCCCAATACCATCCCTACAGTGATCATGGTGGGGGCAGCATCATGTCTGGGGGAAACCAGGTACTGACCATCACCTGCCCAATACCATCCCAACAGTGATCATGGTGGGGGCAGCATCATGTATAGAGGAAACCAGGTACTTCCCATCACCTGCCCAATAACATCCCTACAGTGATCATGGTGGGGGCAGCATCATGTCTGAGGGAAACCAGGCACTGCCCATCACCTGCCCAATACCATTCCTACAGTGATCAAGGTGGGGCCGCATCATGTCTGGAGGAAACCAGGCACTGCCCATCACCTGCCCAATACCATCCCTACAGTGATCATGGTGGGGGCAGCATCATGTCTGGAGGAAACCAGGCACTGCCCATCACCTGCCCAATACCATCCCTACAGTGATCATGGTGGGGGCAGCATCATGTCTGGGGGAAACCAGGCACTGCCCATCACCTGCCCAATACCATCCCTACAGTGATCATGGTGGGGGCAGCATCATGTCTGGGGGAAACCAGGCACTGCCCATCACCTGCCCAATACCATCCCTACAGTGATCATGGTGGGGGCAGCATCATGTCTGGGGGAAACCAGGTACTGCCCATCACCTGACCAATACCATCCCTACAGTGATTATGGTGGGGGCAGCATCATGTCTGGGGGAAACCAGGCACTGCCCATCACCTGCCCAATACCATCCCTACAGTGATCATGGTGGGGGCTGCATCATGTCTGGAGGAAACCAGGCACTGCCCATCACCTGCCCAATACCATCCCTACAGTGATCATGGTGGGGGCAGCATCATGTCTGGAGGAAACCAGGCACTGCCCATCACCTGCCCAATACCATCCCTACAGTGATCATGGTGGGGGCAGCATCATGTCTGGAGGAAACCAGGTAATGCCCATCACCTGCCAAATTCCATCTCTACAGAGATCATGGTGGGGGCAGCATCATGTCTGGAGGAAACCAGGTACTGCCCATCACCTGCCCAATACCATCCCTACAGTGATCATGGTGGGGGCAGCATCATGTCTGGGGGAAACCAGGCACTGCCCATCACCTGCCCAATACCATCCCTACAGTCATCATGGTGGAGGCAGCATCATGTCTGGAGGAAACCAGGCACTGCCCATCACCTGCCCAATACCATCCCTACAGTGATCATGGTGGAGGCAGCATCATGTCTGGGGGAAACCAGGCAGTGTCCATCACCTGCCCAATACCATCCCTACAGTGATCATGGTGGGGGCAGCATCATGTCTGGAGGAAACAAAGTACTGCCCATCACCTGCCCAATACCATCCCTACAGTGATCATGGTGGGGGCAGCATCATGTCTGGAGGAAACAAAGTACTGCCCATCACCTGCCCAATACCATCCCTACAGTGATCATGGTGGGGGCAGCATCATGTCTGGGGGAAACCAGGTACTGACCATCACCTGCCCAATACCATCCCAACAGTGATCATAGTGGGGGCAGCATCATGTAGAGAGGAAACCAGGTACTGCCCATCACCTGCCCAATAACATCCCTACAGTGATCATGGTGGGGGCAGCATCATGTCTGAGGGAAACCAGGCACTGCCCATCACCTGCCCAATACCATTCCTACAGTGATCAAGGTGGGGCCGCATCATGTCTGGAGGAAACCAGGCACTGCCCATCACCTGCCCAATACCATCCCTACAGTGATCATGGTGGGGGCAGCATCATGTCTGGAGGAAACCAGGCACTGCCCATCACCTGCCCAATACCATCCCTACAGTGATCATGGTGGGGGCAGCATCATGTCTGGGGGAAACCAGGCACTGCCCATCACCTGCCCAATACCATCCCTACAGTGATCATGGTGGGGACAGCATCATGTCTGGAGGAAACCAGGTAATGCCCATCACCTGCCAAATTCCATCTCTACAGAGATCATGGTGGGGGCAGCATCATGTCTGAAGGAAACCAGGTACTGCCCATCACCTGCCCAATACCATCCCTACAGTGATCATGGTGGGGGCAGCATCATGTATGGGGGAAACCAGGCACTGCCCATCACCTGCCCAATACCATCCCTACAGTCATCATGGTGGAGGCAGCATCATGTCTGGAGGAAACCAGGCACTGCCCATCACCTGCCCAATACCATCCCTACAGTGATCATGGTGGGGGCAGCATCATGTCTGGGGGAAACCAGGCAGTGTCCATCACTAGTGTTGCTCGCGAATATTCGCAATTCGAATATTATTCGCGAATATCGCATATTCGCGAATTCGCGAATTTCGCGAATATAGCGCTATATATTCGTAATTACGAATATTCGTTTTTTTTTTTTTTTATTTCTTCACAGTACACATCACAGTGATCACCCCTCTCTGCTTCCAGCTTGTGTGGTGTAAAGAAGGCTGTAATACTACTGTGTGAGACTGGCGCGCGTAAATTCGCATATGCGAAAATTAGCATATGCGAATATTCGCATATGCGAATTTTCGCGTATGCTAATTTTTTATGTGCTAATATTCACATATGTTAATTTTCGCATACGCGAATGTTCGCATATGCGAAAATAAAATGAGAATATAACGAATATGCGAATATTCGCGAATATATGACGAATATTCGTCCATACATTCGCGAATATTCGCGAATTCGAATATGGCCTATGCCGCTCAACACTATCCATCACCTGCCCAATACCATCCCTACAGTGATCATGGTGGGGGAAGCATCATGTCTGGAGGAAACAAAGTACTGCCCATCACCTGCCCAATACCATCCCTACAGTGATCATGGTGGGGGCAGCATCATGTCTGGAGGAAACAAAGTACTGCCCATCACCTGCCCAATACCATCCCTACAGTGATCATGGTGGGGGCAGCATCATGTCTGGGGGAAACCAGGTACTGACCATCACCTGCCCAATACCATCCCAACAGTGATCATGGTGGGGGCAGCATCATGTAGAGAGGAAACCAGGTACTGCCCATCACCTGCCCAATAACATCCCTACAGTGATCATGGTGGGGGCAGCATCATGTCTGAGGGAAACCAGGCACTGCCCATCACCTGCCCAATACCATTCCTACAGTGATCAAGGTGGGGCCGCATCATGTCTGGAGGAAACCAGGCACTGCCCATCACCTGCCCAATACCATCCCTACAGTGATCATGGTGGGGGCAGCATCATGTCTGGAGGAAACCAGGCACTGCCCATCACCTGCCCAATACCATCCCTACAGTGATCATGGTGGGGGCAGCATCATGTCTGGGGGAAACCAGGCACTGCCCATCACCTGCCCAATACCATCCCTACAGTGATCATGGTGGGGGCGGCATCATGTCTGGGGGAAATCAGGCACTGCCCATCACCTGCCCAATACCATCCCTACAGTGATCATGGTGGGGGCAGCATCATGTCTGGGGGAAACCAGGTACTGCCCATCACCTGCCCAATACCATCCCTACAGTGATTATGGTGGGGGCAGCATCATGTCTGGGGGAAACCAGGCACTGCCCATCACCTGCCCAATACCATCCCTACAGTGATCATGGTGGGGGCAGCATCATGTCTGGGGGAAACCAGGTACTGCCCATCACCTGCCCAATACCATCCCTACAGTGATTATGGTGGGGGCAGCATCATGTCTGGGGGAAACCAGGCACTGCCCATCACCTGCCCAATACCATCCCTACAGTGATCATGGTGGGGGCAGCATCATGTCTGGAGGAAACCAGGCACTGCCCATCACCTGCCCAATACCATCCCTACAGTGATCATGGTGGGGGCAGCATCATGTCTGGAGGAAACCAGGCACTGCCCATCACCTGCCCAATACCATCCCTACAGTGATCATGGTGGGGACAGCATCATGTCTGGAGGAAACCAGGTAATGCCCATCACCTGCCAAATTCCATCTCTACAGAGATCATGGTGGGGGCAGCATCATGTCTGAAGGAAACCAGGTACTGCCCATCACCTGCCCAATACCATCCCTACAGTGATCATGGTGGGGGCAGCATCATGTATGGGGGAAACCAGGCACTGCCCATCACCTGCCCAATACCATCCCTACAGTCATCATGGTGGAGGCAGCATCATGTCTGGAGGAAACCAGGCACTGCCCATCACCTGCCCAATACCATCCCTACAGTGATCATGGTGGGGGCAGCATCATGTCTGGGGGAAACCAGGCAGTGTCCATCACCTGCCCAATACCATCCCTACAGTGATCATGGTGGGGGCAGCATCATGTCTGGAGGAAACAAAGTACTGCCCATCACCTGCCCAATACCATCCCTACAGTGATCATGGTGGGGGCAGCATCATGTCTGGGGGAAACCAGGTACTGACCATCACCTGCCCAATACCATCCCAACAGTGATCATGGTGGGGGCAGCATCATGTATAGAGGAAACCAGGTACTGCCCATCACCTGCCCAATAACATCCCTACAGTGATCATGGTGGGGGCAGCATCATGTCTGAGGGAAACCAGGCACTGCCCATCACCTGCCCAATACCATTCCTACAGTGATCAAGGTGGGGCCGCATCATGTCTGGAGGAAACCAGGCACTGCCCATCACCTGCCCAATACCATCCCTACAGTGATCATGGTGGGGGCAGCATCATGTCTGGAGGAAACCAGGCACTGCCCATCACCTGCCCAATACCATCCCTACAGTGATCATGGTGGGGGCAGCATCATGTCTGGGGGAAACCAGGCACTGCCCATCACCTGCCCAATACCATCCCTACAGTGATCATGGTGGGGGCAGCATCATGTCTGGGGGAAACCAGGCACTGCCCATCACCTGCCCAATACCATCCCTACAGTGATCATGGTGGGGGCAGCATCATGTCTGGGGGAAACCAGGTACTGCCCATCACCTGCCCAATACCATCCCTACAGTGATTATGGTGGGGGCAGCATCATGTCTGGGGGAAACCAGGCACTGCCCATCACCTGCCCAATACCATCCCTACAGTGATCATGGTGGGGGCAGCATCATGTCTGGAGGAAACCAGGCACTGCCCATCACCTGCCCAATACCATCCCTACAGTGATCATGGTGGGGGCAGCATCATGTCTGGAGGAAACCAGGCACTGCCCATCACCTGCCCAATACCATCCCTACAGTGATCATGGTGGGGGCAGCATCATGTCTGGGGGAAACCAGGCACTGCCCATCACCTGCCCAATACCATCCCTACAGTCATCATGGTGGAGGCAGCATCATGTCTGGAGGAAACCAGGCACTGCCCATCACCTGCCCAATACCATCCCTACAGTGATCATGGTGGAGGCAGCATCATGTCTGGGGGAAACCAGGCAGTGTCCATCACCTGCCCAATACCATCCCTACAGTGATCATGGTGGGGGCAGCATCATGTCTGGAGGAAACAAAGTACTGCCCATCACCTGCCCAATACCATCCCTACAGTGATCATGGTGGGGGCAGCATCATGTCTGGAGGAAACAAAGTACTGCCCATCACCTGCCCAATACCATCCCTACAGTGATCATGGTGGGGGCAGCATCATGTCTGGGGGAAACCAGGTACTGACCATCACCTGCCCAATACCATCCCAACAGTGATCATGGTGGGGGCAGCATCATGTAGAGAGGAAACCAGGTACTGCCCATCACCTGCCCAATAACATCCCTACAGTGATCATGGTGGGGGCAGCATCATGTCTGAGGGAAACCAGGCACTGCCCATCACCTGCCCAATACCATTCCTACAGTGATCAAGGTGGGGCCGCATCATGTCTGGAGGAAACCAGGCACTGCCCATCACCTGCCCAATACCATCCCTACAGTGATCATGGTGGGGGCAGCATCATGTCTGCAGGAAACCAGGCACTGCCCATCACCTGCCCAATACCATCCCTACAGTGATCATGGTGGGGGCAGCATCATGTCTGGGGGAAACCAGGCACTGCCCATCACCTGCCCAATACCATCCCTACAGTGATCATGGTGGGGGCGGCATCATGTCTGGGGGAAATCAGGCACTGCCCATCACCTGCCCAATACCATCCCTACAGTGATCATGGTGGGGGCAGCATCATGTCTGGGGGAAACCAGGTACTGCCCATCACCTGCCCAATACCATCCCTACAGTGATTATGGTGGGGGCAGCATCATGTCTGGGGGAAACCAGGCACTGCCCATCACCTGCCCAATACCATCCCTACAGTGATCATGGTGGGGGCAGCATCATGTCTGGAGGAAACCAGGCACTGCCCATCACCTGCCCAATACCATCCCTACAGTGATCATGGTGGGGGCAGCATCATGTCTGGAGGAAACCAGGCACTGCCCATCACCTGCCCAATACCATCCCTACAGTGATCATGGTGGGGGCAGCATCATGTCTGGAGGAAACCAGGTAATGCCCATCACCTGCCAAATTCCATCTCTACAGAGATCATGGTGGGGGCAGCATCATGTCTGGAGGAAACCAGGCACTGCCCATCACTTGCCTAATACCATCCCTACAGTGATCATGGTGGGGGCAGCATCATGTGTGGAGGAATCAAGGCACTGCCTGTCACCTGCCCAATACCATCCCTACAGTGATCATGGTGGGGGTCGCATCATGTCTGGAGGAAACCAGGCACTGCCCATCTCCTGCCCAATACCATCCCTACAGTGATCATGGTGGGGGCAGCATCATTTCTGGAGGAAACCAGGTACTGCCCATCACCTGCCCAATACCATCCCTACAGTGATCATGGTGGGGGCAGCATCATGTCTGGAGGAAACCAGGCACTGCCCATCACCTGCCCAATACCATCCCTACAGTGATCATGGTGGGGGCAGCATCATGTCTGGGGGAAACCAGGCTCTGACCATCACCTGCCCAATACCATCCCTAAAGTGATCATGGTGGGGGCAGCATCATGTCTGAGGGAAACCAGGCACTGCCCATCACCTGCCCAATACCCTCCCTACAGTGATCATGGTGGGGGCAGCATCATGTCTGAGGGAAACCAGGCACTGCCCATCACCTGCCCAATACCATCCCTACAGTGATCATGGTGGGGGCAGCATCTTGTCTGGAGGAAACCAGGCACTGCCCATCACCTGCCCAATACCATCCCTACAGTGATCATGGTGGGGGTAGCCTCATGTCTGGGGGAAACCAGGCACTGCCCATCACCTGCCCAATACCATCCCTACAGTGATCATGGTGAAGGCAGCATCATGTATAGAGGAAACCAGGCACTGCGCATCACCTGCCCAATACCATTCCTACACAGTGATCATGGTGGGGGCAGCATCATGTCTGGAGGAAACCAGGTACTGCCCATCACCTGCCCAATAATATCCCTACAGTGATCATGGTGGGGGCAGCATCATGTCTGGAGGAATCCAGGCACTGCCCATCACCTGCCCAATACCATCCCTACAGTGATCATGGTGGGGGCAGCATCATGTCTGGGGGAAACCAGGCACTGCCCGTCACCTGCCCAATACCATCCCTATAGTGATCATGGTGGGGGCAGCATCAAGTCTGGGGGAAACCAGGCACTGCCCATCACTTGCCCAATACCATCCCTACAGTGATCATGGTGGGGGCAGCATCATGTCTGGAGGAAACCAGGCACTGCCCATCACCTGCCCAATACCATCCCTACAGTGATCATGTTGGGGGCAGCATCATGTCTGGAGGAAACCAGGTAATGCCCATCACCTGCCAAATTCCATCTCTACAGAGATCATGGTGGGGGCAGCATCATGTCTGGAGGAAACCAGGCACTGCCCCTCACTTGCCTAATACCATCCCTACAGTGATCATGGTGGGGGCAGCATCATGTGTGGAGGAATCAAGGCACTGCCTGTCACCTGCCCAATACCATCCCTACAGTGATCATGGTGGGGGCAGTATCATGTCTGGAGGAAACCAGGCACTGCCCATCACCTGCCCAATACCATCCCTACAGTGATCATGGTGGGGGCAGCATCATGTCTGGAGGAAAGCAGGCACTGCCCATCACCTGCCCAATACCATCCCTACAGTGATCATGGTGGGGGCGGCATCATGTCTGGAGGAAACCAGGTAATGCCCATCACCTGCCCAATACCATCCCTACAGTGATCATGGTGGGGGCAGCATCATGTCTTGGGGAAACCAGGTACTGCTCATCACCTGCCCAATACCATCCCTACAGTGATCAGGGTGGGGCCAGTATCATGTCTGGAGGAAACCAGGCACTGCCCATCAATTGCCCAATACCATCCCTACAGTGATCATGGTGGAGGCAGCATCATGTCTGGGGGAAACCAGGCACTGCCCATCACCTGCCCAATACCATCCCTACAGTGATCAGGGTGGGGCCAGTATCATGTCTGGAGGAAACCAGGCACTGCCCATCAATTGCCCAATACCATCCCTACAGTGATCATGGTGGGGGCAGCATCATCTCTGGAGGAAACCAGGCACTGCCCATGAACTGCCCAATACCATCCCTACAGTGATCATGGTGGGGGCAGCATCATGTCTGGGGGAAACCAGATACTGCCCATCACCTGCCCAATACCATCCCTACAGTGATCATGGTGGAGGCAGCATCATGTCTGGGGGAAACCAGGCACTGCCCATCACCTGCCCAATACCATCCCTAAGGTGATCATGGTGGGGGCAGCATCATGTTTTGGGGAAACCAGGCACTGCCCATCACCTGCCCAATACCATCCCTACAGTGATCATGGTGGGGGCAGTATCATGTCTGGAGGAAACCAGGCACTGCCCATCACCTGCCCAATACCATCCCTACAGTGATCATGGTGGGGGCAGCATCATGTCTGGAGGAAAGCAGGCACTGCCCATCACCTGCCCAATACCATCCCTACAGTGATCATGGTGGGGGCAGCATCATGTCTGGAGGAAACCAGGTAATGCCCATCACCTGCCCAATACCATCCCTACAGTGATCATGGTGGGGGCAGCATCATGTCTTGGGGAAACCAGGTACTGCTCATCACCTGCCCAATACCATCCCTACAGTGATCAGGGTGGGGCCAGTATCATGTCTGGAGGAAACCAGGCACTGCCCATCAATTGCCCAATACCATCCCTACAGTGATCATGGTGGAGGCAGCATCATGTCTGGGGGAAACCAGGCACTGCCCATCACCTGCCCAATACCATCCCTACAGTGATCATGGTGGGGGGCCGCATCATGTCTTGGGGAAACCAGGTACTGCTCATCACCTGCCCAATACCATCCCTACAGTGATCAGGGTGGGGCCAGTATCATGTCTGGAGGAAACCAGGCACTGCCCATCACCTGCCCAATACCATCCCTACAGTGATCATGGTGGGGGCAGCATCATGTCTGGAGGAAACGAGGCACTGCCCATCACCTGTCCAATACCATCCCTACAGTGATCATGGTGGGGGCAGCATCATGTCTGGAGGAAACCAGGTAATGCCCATCACCTGCCAAATTCCATCTCTACAGAGATCATGGTGGGGGCAGCATCATGTCTTTGGAAACCAGGTACTGCTCATCACCTGCCCAATACCATCCCTACAGGGATCATGGTGGGGGCAGCATCATGTCTGGGGGAAACCAGGTACTGCCCATCACCTGCCCAATACCATCCCTACAGTGATCATGGTGGGGGCAGCATCATGTCTGGGGGAAACCAGGCACTGCCCATCACCTACCCAATACCATCCCTACAGTGATCATGGTGGGGGCAGCATCATGTCTGGAGGAAACCAGGCACTGCCCATCACCTGCCCAATACCATCCCTACAGTGATCATGGTGGGGGCAGCATCATGTTTGGAGGAAACCAGGCACTGCCCATCACCTGCCCAATACCATCCCTACAGTGATCATGGTGGGGGCAGCATCATGTCTGGAGGAAACCAGGTAATGCCCATCACCTACCAAATTCAATCTCTACAGAGATCATGGTGGGGGCAGCATCATGTCTGGAGGAAACCAGGCACTGCCCATCACTTGCCCAATACCATCCCTACAGTGATCATGGTGGGGGCAGCATCATGTGTGGAGGAATCAAGGCACTGCCTGTCACCTGCCCAATACCATCCCTACAGTGATCATGGTGGGGGTCGCATCATGTCTGGAGAAAACCAGGCACTGCCCATCTCCTGCCCAATACCATCCCTACAGTGATCATGGTGGGGGCAGCATCATTTCTGGAGGAAACCAGGTACTGCCCATCACCTGCCCAATACCATCCCTACAGTGATCATGGTGGGGGCAGCATCATGTCTGGGGGAAACCAGGCACTGCCCATCACCTGCCCAATACCATCCCTACAGTGATCATGGTGGGGGCAGCATCATGTCTGGGGGAAACCAGGCACTGACCATCACCTGCCCAATACCATCCCTAAAGTGATCATGGTGGGGGCAGCATCATGTCTGAGGGAAACCAGGCACTGCCCATCACCTGCCCAATACCCTCCCTACAGTGATCATGGTGGGGGCAGCATCATGTCTGAGGGAAACCAGGCACTGCCCATCACCTGCCCAATACCATCCCTACAGTGATCATGGTGGGGGCAGCATCTTGTCTGGAGGAAACCAGGCACTGCCCATCACCTGCTCAATACCATCCCTACAGTGATCATGGTGGGGGCAGCCTCATGTCTGGGGGAAACCAGGCACTGCCCATCACCTGCCCAATACCATTCCTACAGTGATCATGGTGAAGGCAGCCTCATGTATAGAGGAAACCAGGCACTGCCCATCACCTGCCCAATACCATCCCTACACAGTGATCATGGTGGGGGCAGCATCATGTCTAGAGGAAACCAGGTACTGCCCATCACCTGCCCAATACCATCCCTACAGTGATCATGGTGGGGGCAGCATCATGTCTGGGGGAAACCAGGCAGTGTCCATCACCTGCCCAATACCATCCCTACAGTGATCATGGTGGGGGCAGCATCATGTCTGGGGGAAACCAGGTACTGACCATCACCTGCCCAATACCATCCCAACAGTGATCATGGTGGGGGCAGCATCATGTATAGAGGAAACCAGGTACTGCCCATCACCTGCCCAATAACATCCCTACAGTGATCATGGTGGGGGCAGCATCATGTCTGAGGGAAACCAGGCACTGCCCATCACCTGCCCAATACCATTACTACAGTGATCAAGGTGGGGCCGCATCATGTCTGGAGGAAACCAGGCACTGCCCATCACCTGCCCAATACCATCCCTACAGTGATCATGGTGGGGGCAGCATCATGTCTGGAGGAAACCAGGCACTGCCCATCACCTGCCCAATACCATCCCTACAGTGATCATGGTGGGGGCAGCATCATGTCTGGGGGAAACCAGGCACTGCCCATCACCTGCCCAATACCATCCCTACAGTGATCATGGTGGGGGCAGCATCATGTCTGGGGGAAACCAGGCACTGCCCATCACCTGCCCAATACCATCCCTACAGTGATCATGGTGGGGGCAGCATCATGTCTGGGGGAAACCAGGTACTGCCCATCACCTGCCCAATACCATCCCTACAGTGATTATGGTGGGGGCAGCATCATGTCTGGGGGAAACCAGGCACTGCCCATCACCTGCCCAATACCATCCCTACAGTGATCATGGTGGGGGCAGCATCATGTCTGGAGGAAACCAGGCACTGCCCATCACCTGCCCAATACCATCCCTACAGTGATCATGGTGGGGGCAGCATCATGTCTGGAGGAAACCAGGCACTGCCCATCACCTGCCCAATACCATCCCTACAGTGATCATGGTGGGGGCAGCATCATGTCTGGAGGAAACCAGGTACTGCCCATCACCTGCCCAATACCATCCCTACAGTGATCATGGTGGGGGCAGCATCATGTCTGGAGGAAACCAGGTACTGCCCATCACCTGCCCAATACCATCCCTACAGTGATCATGGTGGGGGCAGCATCATGTCTGGGGGAAACCAGGCACTGCCCATCACCTGCCCAATACCATCCCTACAGTCATCATGGTGGAGGCAGCATCATGTCTGGAGGAAACCAGGCACTGCCCATCACCTGCCCAATACCATCCCTACAGTGATCATGGTGGGGGCAGCATCATGTCTGGGGGAAACCAGGCAGTGTCCATCACCTGCCCAATACCATCCCTACAGTGATCATGGTGGGGGCAGCATCATGTCTGGAGGAAACAAAGTACTGCCCATCACCTGCCCAATACCCTCCCTACAGTGATCATGGTGGGGGCAGCATCATGTCTGGGGGAAACCAGGTACTGACCATCACCTGCCCAATACCATCCCAACAGTGATCATGGTGGGGGCAGCATCATGTATAGAGGAAACCAGGTACTGCCCATCACCTGCCCAATAACATCCCTACAGTGATCATGGTGGGGGCAGCATCATGTCTGAGGGAAACCAGGCACTGCCCATCACCTGCCCAATACCATTACTACAGTGATCAAGGTGGGGCCGCATCATGTCTGGAGGAAACCAGGCACTGCCCATCACCTTCCCAATACCATCCCTACAGTGATCATGGTGGGGGCAGCATCATGTCTGGAGGAAACCAGGCACTGCCCATCACCTGCCCAATACCATCCCTACAGTGATCATGGTGGGGGCAGCATCATGTCTGGGGGAAACCAGGCACTGCCCATGACCTGCCCAATACCATCCCTACAGTGATCATGGTGGGGGCAGCATCATGTCTGGGGGAAACCAGGCACTGCCCATCACCTGCCCAATACCATCCCTACAGTGATCATGGTGGGGGCAGCATCATGTCTGGGGGAAACCAGGTACTGCCCATCACCTGCCCAATACCATCCCTACAGTGATTATGGTGGGGGCAGCATCATGTCTGGGGGAAACCAGGCACTGCCCATCACCTGCCCAATACCATCCCTATAGTGATCATGGTGGGGGCAGCATCATGTCTGGGGGAAACCAGGCACTGCCCATCACCTGCCCAATACCATCCCTACAGTCATCATGGTGGAGGCAGCATCATGTCTGGAGGAAACCAGGCACTGCCCATCACCTGCCCAATACCATCCCTACAGTGATCATGGTGGGGGCAGCATCATGTCTGGGGGAAACCAGGCAGTGTCCATCACCTGCCCAATACCATCCCTACAGTGATCATGGTGGGGGCAGCATCATGTCTGGGGGAAACCAGGTACTGACCATCACCTGCCCAATACCATCCCAACAGTGATCATGGTGGGGGCAGCATCATGTATAGAGGAAACCAGGTACTGCCCATCACCTGCCCAATAACATCCCTACAGTGATCATGGTGGGGGCAGCATCATGTCTGAGGGAAACCAGGCACTGCCCATCACCTGCCCAATACCATTACTACAGTGATCAAGGTGGGGCCGCATCATGTCTGGAGGAAACCAGGCACTGCCCATCACCTGCCCAATACCATCCCTACAGTGATCATGGTGGGGGCAGCATCATGTCTGGAGGAAACCAGGCACTGCCCATCACCTGCCCAATACCATCCCTACAGTGATCATGGTGGGGGCAGCATCATGTCTGGGGGAAACCAGGCACTGCCCATCACCTGCCCAATACCATCCCTACAGTGATCATGGTGGGGGCAGCATCATGTCTGGGGGAAACCAGGTACTGCCCATCACCTGCCCAATACCATCCCTACAGTGATTATGGTGGGGGCAGCATCATGTCTGGGGGAAACCAGGCACTGCCCATCACCTGCCCAATACCATCCCTACAGTGATCATGGTGGGGGCAGCATCATGTCTGGAGGAAACCAGGCACTGCCCATCACCTGCCCAATACCATCCCTACAGTGATCATGGTGGGGGCAGCATCATGTCTGGAGGAAACCAGGCACTGCCCATCACCTGCCCAATACCATCCCTACAGTGATCATGGTGGGGGCAGCATCATGTCTGGAGGAAACCAGGTAATGCCCATCACCTGCCAAATTCCATCTCTACAGAGATCATGGTGGGGGCAGCATCATGTCTGGAGGAAACCAGGTACTGCCCATCACCTGCCCAATACCATCCCTACAGTGATCATGGTGGGGGCAGCATCATGTCTGGGGGAAACCAGGCAGTGTCCATCACCTGCCCAATACCATCCCTACAGTGATCATGGTGGGGGCAGCATCATGTCTGGAGGAAACAAAGTACTGCCCATCACCTGCCCAATACCATCCCTACAGTGATCATGGTGGGGGCAGCATCATGTCTGGGGGAAACCAGGTACTGACCATCACCTGCCCAATACCATCCCAACAGTGATCATGGTGGGGGCAGCATCATGTATAGAGGAAACCAGGTACTGCCCATCACCTGCCCAATAACATCCCTACAGTGATCATGGTGGGGGCAGCATCATGTCTGAGGGAAACCAGGCACTGCCCATCACCTGCCCAATACCATTCCTACAGTGATCAAGGTGGGGCCGCATCATGTCTGGAGGAAACCAGGCACTGCCCATCACCTGCCCAATACCATCCCTACAGTGATCATGGTGGGGGCAGCATCATGTCTGGAGGAAACCAGGCACTGCCCATCACCTGCCCAATACCATCCCTACAGTGATCATGGTGGGGGCAGCATCATGTCTGGGGGAAACCAGGCACTGCCCATCACCTGCCCAATACCATCCCTACAGTGATCATGGTGGGGGCAGCATCATGTCTGGGGGAAACCAGGCACTGCCCATCACCTGCCCAATACCATCCCTACAGTGATCATGGTGGGGGCAGCATCATGTCTGGGGGAAACCAGGTACTGCCCATCACCTGCCCAATACCATCCCTACAGTGATTATGGTGGGGGCAGCATCATGTCTGGGGGAAACCAGGCACTGCCCATCACCTGCCCAATACCATCCCTACAGTGATCATGGTGGGGGCAGCATCATGTCTGGAGGAAACCAGGCACTGCCCATCACCTGCCCAATACCATCCCTACAGTGATCATGGTGGGGGCAGCATCATGTCTGGAGGAAACCAGGCACTGCCCATCCCCTGCCCAATACCATCCCTACAGTGATCATGGTGGGGGCAGCATCATGTCTGGAGGAAACCAGGTAATGCCCATCACCTGCCAAATTCCATCTCTACAGAGATCATGGTGGGGCAGCATCATGTCTGGAGGAAACCAGGTACTGCCCATCACCTGCCCAATACCATCCCTACAGTGATCATGGTGGGGGCAGCATCATGTCTGGGGGGAAACCAGGCACTGCCCATCACCTGCCCAATACCATCCCTACAGTTATCATGGTGGAGGCAGCATCATGTCTGGAGGAAACCAGGCACTGCCCATCACCTGCCCAATACCATCCCTACAGTTATCATGGTGGAGGCAGCATCATGTCTGGAGGAAACCAGGCACTGCCCATCACCTGCCCAATACCATCCCTACAGTGATCATGGTGGAGGCAGCATCATGTCTGGGGGAAACCAGGCAGTGTCCATCACCTGCCCAATACCATCCCTACAGTGATCATGGTGGGGGCAGCATCATGTCTGGAGGAAACAAAGTACTGCCCATCACCTGCCCAATACCATCCCTACAGTGATCATGGTGGGGGCAGCATCATGTCTGGGGGAAACCAGGTACTGACCATCACCTGCCCAATACCATCCCAACAGTGATCATGGTGGGGGCAGCATCACGTAGAGAGGAAACCAGGTACTGCCCATCACCTGCCCAATAACATCCCTACAGTGATCATGGTGGGGGCAGCATCATGTCTGAGGGAAACCAGGCACTGCCCATCACCTGCCCAATACCATTCCTACAGTGATCAAGGTGGGGCCGCATCATGTCTGGAGGAAACCAGGCACTGCCCATCACCTGCCCAATACCATCCCTACAGTGATCATGGTGGGGGCAGCATCATGTCTGGAGGAAACCAGGCACTGCCCATCACCTGCCCAATACCATCCCTACAGTGATCATGGTGGGGGCAGCATCATGTCTGGGGGAAACCAGGTACTGCCCATCACCTGCCCAATACCATCCCTACAGTGATTATGGTGGGGGCAGCATCATGTCTGGGGGAAACCAGGCACTGCCCATCACCTGCCCAATACCATCCCTACAGTGATCATGGTGGGGGCAGCATCATGTCTGGGGGAAACCAGGCACTGCCCATCACCTGCCCAATACCATCCCTACAGTCATCATGGTGGAGGCAGCATCATGTCTGGAGGAAACCAGGCACTGCCCATCACCTGCCCAATACCATCCCTACAGTGATCATGGTGGGGGCAGCATCATGTCTGGGGGAAACCAGGCAGTGTCCATCACCTGCCCAATACCATCCCTACAGTGATCATGGTGGGGGCAGCATCATGTCTGGAGGAAACAAAGTACTGCCCATCACCTGCCCAATACCATCCCTACAGTGATCATGGTGGGGGCAGCATCATGTCTGGGGGAAACCAGGTACTGACCATCACCTGCCCAATACCATCCCAACAGTGATCATGGTGGGGGCAGCATCATGTATAGAGGAAACCAGGTACTGCCCATCACCTGCCCAATAACATCCCTACAGTGATCATGGTGGGGGCAGCATCATGTCTGAGGGAAACCAGGCACTGCCCATCACCTGCCCAATACCATTACTACAGTGATCAAGGTGGGGCCGCATCATGTCTGGAGGAAACCAGGCACTGCCCATCACCTGCCCAATACCATCCCTACAGTGATCATGGTGGGGGCAGCATCATGTCTGGAGGAAACCAGGCACTGCCCATCACCTGCCCAATACCATCCCTACAGTGATCATGGTGGGGACAGCATCATGTCTGGAGGAAACCAGGTAATGCCCATCACCTGCCAAATTCCATCTCTACAGAGATCATGGTGGGGGCAGCATCATGTCTGAAGGAAACCAGGTACTGCCCATCACCTGCCCAATACCATCCCTACAGTGATCATGGTGGGGGCAGCATCATGTCTGGGGGAAACCAGACACTGCCCATCACCTGCCCAATATCATCCCTACAGTCATCATGGTGGAGGCAGCATCATGTCTGGAGGAAACCAGGCACTGCCCATCACCTGCCCAATACCATCCCTACAGTGATCATGGTGGGGGCAGCATCATGTCTGGGGGAAACCAGGCAGTGTCCATCACCTGCCCAATACCATCCCTACAGTGATCATGGTGGGGGCAGCATCATGTCTGGAGGAAACAAAGTACTGCCCATCACCTGCCCAATACCATCCCTACAGTGATCATGGTGGGGGCAGCATCATGTCTGGGGGAAACCAGGTACTGACCATCACCTGCCCAATACCATCCCAACAGTGATCATGGTGGGGGCAGCATCATGTATAGAGGAAACCAGGTACTTCCCATCACCTGCCCAATAACATCCCTACAGTGATCATGGTGGGGGCAGCATCATGTCTGAGGGAAACCAGGCACTGCCCATCACCTGCCCAATACCATTCCTACAGTGATCAAGGTGGGGCCGCATCATGTCTGGAGGAAACCAGGCACTGCCCATCACCTGCCCAATACCATCCCTACAGTGATCATGGTGGGGGCAGCATCATGTCTGGAGGAAACCAGGCACTGCCCATCACCTGCCCAATACCATCCCTACAGTGATCATGGTGGGGGCAGCATCATGTCTGGGGGAAACCAGGCACTGCCCATCACCTGCCCAATACCATCCCTACAGTGATCATGGTGGGGGCAGCATCATGTCTGGGGGAAACCAGGCACTGCCCATCACCTGCCCAATACCATCCCTACAGTGATCATGGTGGGGGCAGCATCATGTCTGGGGGAAACCAGGTACTGCCCATCACCTGACCAATACCATCCCTACAGTGATTATGGTGGGGGCAGCATCATGTCTGGGGGAAACCAGGCACTGCCCATCACCTGCCCAATACCATCCCTACAGTGATCATGGTGGGGGCAGCATCATGTCTGGAGGAAACCAGGCACTGCCCATCACCTGCCCAATACCACCCCTACAGTGATCATGGTGGGGGCAGCATCATGTCTGGAGGAAACCAGGCACTGCCCATCACCTGCCCAATACCATCCCTACAGTGATCATGGTGGGGGCAGCATCATGTCTGGAGGAAACCAGGTAATGCCCATCACCTGCCAAATTCCATCTCTACAGAGATCATGGTGGGGGCAGCATCATGTCTGGAGGAAACCAGGTACTGCCCATCACCTGCCCAATACCATCCCTACAGTGATCATGGTGGGGGCAGCATCATGTCTGGGGGAAACCAGGCACTGCCCATCACCTGCCCAATACCATCCCTACAGTCATCATGGTGGAGGCAGCATCATGTCTGGAGGAAACCAGGCACTGCCCATCACCTGCCCAATACCATCCCTACAGTGATCATGGTGGAGGCAGCATCATGTCTGAGGGAAACCAGGCAGTGTCCATCACCTGCCCAATACCATCCCTACAGTGATCATGGTGGGGGCAGCATCATGTCTGGAGGAAACAAAGTACTGCCCATCACCTGCCCAATACCATCCCTACAGTGATCATGGTGGGGGCAGCATCATGTCTGGAGGAAACAAAGTACTGCCCATCACCTGCCCAATACCATCCCTACAGTGATCATGGTGGGGGCAGCATCATGTCTGGGGGAAACCAGGTACTGACCATCACCTGCCCAATACCATCCCAACAGTGATCATGGTGGGGGCAGCATCATGTAGAGAGGAAACCAGGTACTGCCCATCACCTGCCCAATAACATCCCTACAGTGATCATGGTGGGGGCAGCATCATGTCTGAGGGAAACCAGGCACTGCCCATCACCTGCCCAATACCATTCCTACAGTGATCAAGGTGGGGCCGCATCATGTCTGGAGGAAACCAGGCACTGCCCATCACCTGCCCAATACCATCCCTACAGTGATCATGGTGGGGGCAGCATCATGTCTGGAGGAAACCAGGCACTGCCCATCACCTGCCCAATACCATCCCTACAGTGATCATGGTGGGGGCAGCATCATGTCTGGGGGAAACCAGGCACTGCCCATCACCTGCCCAATACCATCCCTACAGTGATCATGGTGGGGGCGGCATCATGTCTGGGGGAAATCAGGCACTGCCCATCACCTGCCCAATACCATCCCTACAGTGATCATGGTGGGGGCAGCATCATGTCTGGGGGAAACCAGGTACTGCCCATCACCTGCCCAATACCATCCCTACAGTGATTATGGTGGGGGCAGCATCATGTCTGGGGGAAACCAGGCACTGCCCATCACCTGCCCAATACCATCCCTACAGTGATCATGGTGGGGGCAGCATCATGTCTGGGGGAAACCAGGTACTGCCCATCACCTGCCCAATACCATCCCTACAGTGATTATGGTGGGGGCAGCATCATGTCTGGGGGAAACCAGGCACTGCCCATCACCTGCCCAATACCATCCCTACAGTGATCATGGTGGGGGCAGCATCATGTCTGGAGGAAACCAGGCACTGCCCATCACCTGCCCAATACCATCCCTACAGTGATCATGGTGGGGGCAGCATCATGTCTGGAGGAAACCAGGCACTGCCCATCACCTGCCCAATACCATCCCTACAGTGATCATGGTGGGGACAGCATCATGTCTGGAGGAAACCAGGTAATGCCCATCACCTGCCAAATTCCATCTCTACAGAGATCATGGTGGGGGCAGCATCATGTCTGAAGGAAACCAGGTACTGCCCATCACCTGCCCAATACCATCCCTACAGTGATCATGGTGGGGGCAGCATCATGTATGGGGGAAACCAGGCACTGCCCATCACCTGCCCAATACCATCCCTACAGTCATCATGGTGGAGGCAGCATCATGTCTGGAGGAAACCAGGCACTGCCCATCACCTGCCCAATACCATCCCTACAGTGATCATGGTGGGGGCAGCATCATGTCTGGGGGAAACCAGGCAGTGTCCATCACCTGCCCAATACCATCCCTACAGTGATCATGGTGGGGGCAGCATCATGTCTGGAGGAAACAAAGTACTGCCCATCACCTGCCCAATACCATCCCTACAGTGATCATGGTGGGGGCAGCATCATGTCTGGAGGAAACAAAGTACTGCCCATCACCTGCCCAATACCATCCCTACAGTGATCATGGTGGGGGCAGCATCATGTCTGGGGGAAACCAGGTACTGACCATCACCTGCCCAATACCATCCCAACAGTGATCATGGTGGGGGCAGCATCATGTAGAGAGGAAACCAGGTACTGCCCATCACCTGCCCAATAACATCCCTACAGTGATCATGGTGGGGGCAGCATCATGTCTGGAGGAAACCAGGCACTGCCCATCACCTGCCCAATACCATCCCTACAGTGATCATGGTGGGGGCAGCATCATGTCTGGAGGAAACCAGGCACTGCCCATCACCTGCCCAATACCATCCCTACAGTGATCATGGTGGGGGCAGCATCATGTCTGGGGGAAACCAGGCACTGCCCATCACCTGCCCAATACCATCCCTACAGTGATCATGGTGGGGGCGGCATCATGTCTGGGGGAAATCAGGCACTGCCCATCACCTGCCCAATACCATCCCTACAGTGATCATGGTGGGGGCAGCATCATGTCTGGGGGAAACCAGGTACTGCCCATCACCTGCCCAATACCATCCCTACAGTGATTATGGTGGGGGCAGCATCATGTCTGGGGGAAACCAGGCACTGCCCATCACCTGCCCAATACCATCCCTACAGTGATCATGGTGGGGGCAGCATCATGTCTGGGGGAAACCAGGTACTGCCCATCACCTGCCCAATACCATCCCTACAGTGATTATGGTGGGGGCAGCATCATGTCTGGGGGAAACCAGGCACTGCCCATCACCTGCCCAATACCATCCCTACAGTGATCATGGTGGGGGCAGCATCATGTCTGGAGGAAACCAGGCACTGCCCATCACCTGCCCAATACCATCCCTACAGTGATCATGGTGGGGGCAGCATCATGTCTGGAGGAAACCAGGCACTGCCCATCACCTGCCCAATACCATCCCTACAGTGATCATGGTGGGGACAGCATCATGTCTGGAGGAAACCAGGCACTGCCCATCACCTGCCCAATACCATCCCTACAGTCATCATGGTGGAGGCAGCATCATGTCTGGAGGAAACCAGGCACTGCCCATCACCTGCCCAATACCATCCCTACAGTGATCATGGTGGGGGCAGCATCATGTCTGGGGGAAACCAGGCAGTGTCCATCACCTGCCCAATACCATCCCTACAGTGATCATGGTGGGGGCAGCATCATGTCTGGAGGAAACAAAGTACTGCCCATCACCTGCCCAATACCATCCCTACAGTGATCATGGTGGGGGCAGCATCATGTCTGGGGGAAACCAGGTACTGACCATCACCTGCCCAATACCATCCCAACAGTGATCATGGTGGGGGCAGCATCATGTATAGAGGAAACCAGGTACTGCCCATCACCTGCCCAATAACATCCCTACAGTGATCATGGTGGGGGCAGCATCATGTCTGAGGGAAACCAGGCACTGCCCATCACCTGCCCAATACCATTCCTACAGTGATCAAGGTGGGGCCGCATCATGTCTGGAGGAAACCAGGCACTGCCCATCACCTGCCCAATACCATCCCTACAGTGATCATGGTGGGGGCAGCATCATGTCTGGAGGAAACCAGGCACTGCCCATCACCTGCCCAATACCATCCCTACAGTGATCATGGTGGGGGCAGCATCATGTCTGGGGGAAACCAGGCACTGCCCATCACCTGCCCAATACCATCCCTACAGTGATCATGGTGGGGGCAGCATCATGTCTGGGGGAAACCCGGCACTGCCCATCACCTGCCCAATACCATCCCTACAGTTATCATGGTGGGGGCAGCATCATGTCTGGGGGAAACCAGGTACTGCCCATCACCTGCCCAATACCATCCCTACAGTGATTATGGTGGGGGCAGCATCATGTCTGGGGGAAACCAGGCACTGCCCATCACCTGCCCAATACCATCCCTACAGTGATCATGGTGGGGGCAGCATCATGTCTGGAGGAAACCAGGCACTGCCCATCACCTGCCCAATACCATCCCTACAGTGATCATGGTGGGGGCAGCATCATGTCTGGAGGAAACCAGGCACTGCCCATCACCTGCCCAATACCATCCCTACAGTGATCATGGTGGGGGCAGCATCATGTCTGGAGGAAACCAGGTTATGCCCATCACCTGCCAAATTCCATCTCTACAGAGATCATGGTGAAGGCAGCATCATGTCTGGAGGAAACCAGGTACTGCCCATCACCTGCCCAATACCATCCCTACAGTGATCATGGTGGGGGCAGCATCATGTCTGGGGGAAACCAGGCACTGCCCATCACCTGCCCAATACCATCCCTACAGTCATCATGGTGGAGGCAGCATCATGTCTGGAGGAAACCAGGCACTGCCCATCACCTGCCCAATACCATCCCTACAGTGATCATGGTGGAGGCAGCATCATGTCTGGGGGAAACCAGGCAGTGTCCATCACCTGCCCAATACCATCCCTACAGTGATCATGGTGGGGGCAGCATCATGTCTGGAGGAAACAAAGTACTGCCCATCACCTGCCCAATACCATCCCTACAGTGATCATGGTGGGGGCAGCATCATGTCTGGAGGAAACCAGGCACTGCCCATCACCTGCCCAATACCATCCCTACAGTGATCATGGTGGGGGCAGCATCATGTCTGGGGGAAACCAGGCACTGCCCATCACCTGCCCAATACCATCCCTACAGTGATCATGGTGGGGGCAGCATCATGTCTGGGGGAAACCCGGCACTGCCCATCACCTGCCCAATACCATCCCTACAGTTATCATGGTGGGGGCAGCATCATGTCTGGGGGAAACCAGGTACTGCCCATCACCTGCCCAATACCATCCCTACAGTGATTATGGTGGGGGCAGCATCATGTCTGGGGGAAACAAAGTACTGCCCATCACCTGCCCAATACCATCCCTACAGTGATCATGGTGGGGGCAGCATCATGTCTGGGGGAAACCAGGTACTGACCATCACCTGCCCAATACCATCCCAACAGTGATCATGGTGGGGGCAGCATCATGTAGAGAGGAAACCAGGTACTGCCCATCACCTGCCCAATAACATCCCTACAGTGATCATGGTGGGGGCAGCATCATGTCTGAGGGAAACCAGGCACTGCCCATCACCTGCCCAATACCATTCCTACAGTGATCAAGGTGGGGCCGCATCATGTCTGGAGGAAACCAGGCACTGCCCATCACCTGCCCAATACCATCACTACAGTGATCATGGTGGGGGCAGCATCATGTCTGCAGGAAACCAGGCACTGACCATCACCTGCCCAATACCATCCCTACAGTGATCATGGTGGGGGCAGCATCATGTCTGGGGGAAACCAGGCACTGCCCATCACCTGCCCAATACCATCCCTACAGTGATCATGGTGGGGGCGGCATCATGTCTGGGGGAAATCAGGCACTGCCCATCACCTGCCCAATACCATCCCTACAGTGATCATGGTGGGGGCAGCATCATGTCTGGGGGAAACCAGGTACTGCCCATCACCTGCCCAATACCATCCCTACAGTGATTATGGTGGGGGCAGCATCATGTCTGGGGGAAACCAGGCACTGCCCATCACCTGCCCAATACCATCCCTACAGTGATCATGGTGGGGGCAGCATCATGTCTGGAGGAAACCAGGCACTGCCCATCACCTGCCCAATACCATCCCTACAGTGATCATGGTGGGGGCAGCATCATGTCTGGAGGAAACCAGGCACTGCCCATCACCTGCCCAATACCATCCCTACAGTGATCATGGTGGGGGCAGCATCATGTCTGGAGGAAACCAGGTAATGCCCATCACCTGCCAAATTCCATCTCTACAGAGATCATGGTGGGGGCAGCATCATGTCTGGAGGAAACCAGGCACTGCCCATCACTTGCCTAATACCATCCCTACAGTGATCATGGTGGGGGCAGCATCATGTGTGGAGGAATCAAGGCACTGCCTGTCACCTGCCCAATACCATCCCTACAGTGATCATGGTGGGGGTCGCATCATGTCTGGAGGAAACCAGGCACTGCCCATCTCCTGCCCAATACCATCCCTACAGTGATCATGGTGGGGGCAGCATCATTTCTGGAGGAAACCAGGTACTGCCCATCACCTGCCCAATACCATCCCTACAGTGATCATGGTGGGGGCAGCATCATGTCTGGAGGAAACCAGGCACTGCCCATCACCTGCCCAATACCATCCCTACAGTGATCATGGTGGGGGCAGCATCATGTCTGGGGGAAACCAGGCTCTGACCATCACCTGCCCAATACCATCCCTAAAGTGATCATGGTGGGGGCAGCATCATGTCTGAGGGAAACCAGGCACTGCCCATCACCTGCCCAATACCCTCCCTACAGTGATCATGGTGGGGGCAGCATCATGTCTGAGGGAAACCAGGCACTGCCCATCACCTGCCCAATACCATCCCTACAGTGATCATGGTGGGGGCAGCATCTTGTCTGGAGGAAACCAGGCACTGCCCATCACCTGCCCAATACCATCCCTACAGTGATCATGGTGGGGGTAGCCTCATGTCTGGGGGAAACCAGGCACTGCCCATCACCTGCCCAATACCATCCCTACAGTGATCATGGTGAAGGCAGCATCATGTATAGAGGAAACCAGGCACTGCGCATCACCTGCCCAATACCATTCCTACACAGTGATCATGGTGGGGGCAGCATCATGTCTGGAGGAAACCAGGTACTGCCCATCACCTGCCCAATAATATCCCTACAGTGATCATGGTGGGGGCAGCATCATGTCTGGAGGAATCCAGGCACTGCCCATCACCTGCCCAATACCATCCCTACAGTGATCATGGTGGGGGCAGCATCATGTCTGGGGGAAACCAGGCACTGCCCGTCACCTGCCCAATACCATCCCTATAGTGATCATGGTGGGGGCAGCATCAAGTCTGGGGGAAACCAGGCACTGCCCATCACTTGCCCAATACCATCCCTACAGTGATCATGGTGGGGGCAGCATCATGTCTGGAGGAAACCAGGCACTGCCCATCACCTGCCCAATACCATCCCTACAGTGATCATGTTGGGGGCAGCATCATGTCTGGAGGAAACCAGGTAATGCCCATCACCTGCCAAATTCCATCTCTACAGAGATCATGGTGGGGGCAGCATCATGTCTGGAGGAAACCAGGCACTGCCCCTCACTTGCCTAATACCATCCCTACAGTGATCATGGTGGGGGCAGCATCATGTGTGGAGGAATCAAGGCACTGCCTGTCACCTGCCCAATACCATCCCTACAGTGATCATGGTGGGGGCAGTATCATGTCTGGAGGAAACCAGGCACTGCCCATCACCTGCCCAATACCATCCCTACAGTGATCATGGTGGGGGCAGCATCATGTCTGGAGGAAAGCAGGCACTGCCCATCACCTGCCCAATACCATCCCTACAGTGATCATGGTGGGGGCAGCATCATGTCTGGAGGAAACCAGGTAATGCCCATCACCTGCCCAATACCATCCCTACAGTGATCATGGTGGGGGCAGCATCATGTCTTGGGGAAACCAGGTACTGCTCATCACCTGCCCAATACCATCCCTACAGTGATCAGGGTGGGGCCAGTATCATGTCTGGAGGAAACCAGGCACTGCCCATCAATTGCCCAATACCATCCCTACAGTGATCATGGTGGAGGCAGCATCATGTCTGGGGGAAACCAGGCACTGCCCATCACCTGCCCAATACCATCCCTACAGTGATCAGGGTGGGGCCAGTATCATGTCTGGAGGAAACCAGGCACTGCCCATCAATTGCCCAATACCATCCCTACAGTGATCATGGTGGGGGCAGCATCATCTCTGGAGGAAACCAGGCACTGCCCATGAACTGCCCAATACCATCCCTACAGTGATCATGGTGGGGGCAGCATCATGTCTGGGGGAAACCAGATACTGCCCATCACCTGCCCAATACCATCCCTACAGTGATCATGGTGGAGGCAGCATCATGTCTGGGGGAAACCAGGCACTGCCCATCACCTGCCCAATACCATCCCTAAGGTGATCATGGTGGGGGCAGCATCATGTCTTGGGGAAACCAGGCACTGCCCATCACCTGCCCAATACCATCCCTACAGTGATCATGGTGGGGGCAGTATCATGTCTGGAGGAAACCAGGCACTGCCCATCACCTGCCCAATACCATCCCTACAGTGATCATGGTGGGGGCAGCATCATGTCTGGAGGAAAGCAGGCACTGCCCATCACCTGCCCAATACCATCCCTACAGTGATCATGGTGGGGGCAGCATCATGTCTGGAGGAAACCAGGTAATGCCCATCACCTGCCCAATACCATCCCTACAGTGATCATGGTGGGGGCAGCATCATGTCTTGGGGAAACCAGGTACTGCTCATCACCTGCCCAATACCATCCCTACAGTGATCAGGGTGGGGCCAGTATCATGTCTGGAGGAAACCAGGCACTGCCCATCAATTGCCCAATACCATCCCTACAGTGATCATGGTGGAGGCAGCATCATGTCTGGGGGAAACCAGGCACTGCCCATCACCTGCCCAATACCATCCCTACAGTGATCATGGTGGGGGCCGCATCATGTCTTGGGGAAACCAGGTACTGCTCATCACCTGCCCAATACCATCCCTACAGTGATCAGGGTGGGGCCAGTATCATGTCTGGAGGAAACCAGGCACTGCCCATCACCTGCCCAATACCATCCCTACAGTGATCATGGTGGGGGCAGCATCATGTCTGGAGGAAACGAGGCACTGCCCATCACCTGTCCAATACCATCCCTACAGTGATCATGGTGGGGGCAGCATCATGTCTGGAGGAAACCAGGTAATGCCCATCACCTGCCAAATTCCATCTCTACAGAGATCATGGTGGGGGCAGCATCATGTCTTTGGAAACCAGGTACTGCTCATCACCTGCCCAATACCATCCCTACAGGGATCATGGTGGGGGCAGCATCATGTCTGGGGGAAACCAGGTACTGCCCATCACCTGCCCAATACCATCCCTACAGTGATCATGGTGGGGGCAGCATCATGTCTGGGGGAAACCAGGCACTGCCCATCACCTACCCAATACCATCCCTACAGTGATCATGGTGGGGGCAGCATCATGTCTGGAGGAAACCAGGCACTGCCCATCACCTGCCCAATACCATCCCTACAGTGATCATGGTGGGGGCAGCATCATGTTTGGAGGAAACCAGGCACTGCCCATCACCTGCCCAATACCATCCCTACAGTGATCATGGTGGGGGCAGCATCATGTCTGGAGGAAACCAGGTAATGCCCATCACCTACCAAATTCAATCTCTACAGAGATCATGGTGGGGGCAGCATCATGTCTGGAGGAAACCAGGCACTGCCCATCACTTGCCCAATACCATCCCTACAGTGATCATGGTGGGGGCAGCATCATGTGTGGAGGAATCAAGGCACTGCCTGTCACCTGCCCAATACCATCCCTACAGTGATCATGGTGGGGGTCGCATCATGTCTGGAGGAAACCAGGCACTGCCCATCTCCTGCCCAATACCATCCCTACAGTGATCATGGTGGGGGCAGCATCATTTCTGGAGGAAACCAGGTACTGCCCATCACCTGCCCAATACCATCCCTACAGTGATCATGGTGGGGGCAGCATCATGTCTGGGGGAAACCAGGCACTGCCCATCACCTGCCCAATACCATCCCTACAGTGATCATGGTGGGGGCAGCATCATGTCTGGGGGAAACCAGGCACTGACCATCACCTGCCCAATACCATCCCTAAAGTGATCATGGTGGGGGCAGCATCATGTCTGAGGGAAACCAGGCACTGCCCATCACCTGCCCAATACCCTCCCTACAGTGATCATGGTGGGGGCAGCATCATGTCTGAGGGAAACCAGGCACTGCCCATCACCTGCCCAATACCATCCCTACAGTGATCATGGTGGGGGCAGCATCTTGTCTGGAGGAAACCAGGCACTGCCCATCACCTGCTCAATACCATCCCTACAGTGATCATGGTGGGGGCAGCCTCATGTCTGGGGGAAACCAGGCACTGCCCATCACCTGCCCAATACCATTCCTACAGTGATCATGGTGAAGGCAGCCTCATGTATAGAGGAAACCAGGCACTGCCCATCACCTGCCCAATACCATCCCTACACAGTGATCATGGTGGGGGCAGCATCATGTCTAGAGGAAACCAGGTACTGCCCATCACCTGCCCAATAATATCCCTACAGTGATCATGGTGGGGGCAGCATCATGTCTGGAGGAATCCAGGCTGTCACGATGCCGGCTGGCAGGTAGTGGATCCTCTGTGCCAGAGAGGGATTGGCGTGGACCGTGCTAGTGGATCGGTTCTAAGTCACTACTGGTTTTCACCAGAGCCCGCCGCAAAGCGGGATGGTCTTGCTGCGGCGGTAGTGACCAGGTCGTATCCACTAGCAACGGCTCAACCTCTCTGACTGCTGAAGATAGGCGCGGTACAAGGGAGTAGACAGAAGCAAGGTCGGACGTAGCAAAAGGTCGGGGCAGGCAGCAAGGATCGTAGTCGGGGGCAACGGCAGGAGGTCTGGAACACAGGCTAGGAACACACAAGGAAACGCTTTCACTGGCACAATGGCAACAAGATCCGGCGAGGGAGTGAAGGGGAAGTGAGGTATAAATAGGGAGTGCACAGGTGAACACACTAATTGGAACCACTGCGCCAATCAGCGGCGCAGTGGCCCTTTAAATCGCAGAGACCCGGCGCGCGCGCGCCCTAGGGAGCGGGGCCGCGCGCGCCGGGACAGGACAGACGGAGAGCGAGTCAGGTACGGGAGCCGGGATGCGCATCGCGAGCGGGCGCTACCCGCATCGCGAATCGCATCCCGGCTGGAGACGGTATCGCAGCGCACCGGGTCAGTGGAGCTGCCCGGAGCGCTGCGGTAGCGAGAGAGAAGCGAGCGCTCCGGGGAGGAGCGGGGACCCGGAGCGCTCGGCGTAACACAGGCACTGCCCATCACCTGCCCAATACCATCCCTACAGTGATCATGGTGGGGGCAGCATCATGTCTGGGGGAAACCAGGCACTGCCCGTCACCTGCCCAATACCATCCCTATAGTGATCATGGTGGGGGCAGCATCAAGTCTGGGGGAAACCAGGCACTGCCCATCACTTGCCCAATACCATCCCTACAGTGATCATGGTGGGGGCAGCATCATGTCTGGGGGAAACCAGGCACTGCCCATCACCTGCCCAATATTATCCCTACAGTGATCATGGTGGGGGCAGCATCATGTCTGGGGGAAACCAGATACTGCCCATCACCTGCCCAATACCATCCCTACAGTGATCATGGTGGAGGCAGCATCATGTCTCGGGGAAACCAGGCACTGCCCATCACCTGCCCAATACCATCCCTACAGTGATCATGGTGGGGGCAGCATCATGTCTTGGGGAAACCAGGCACTGCCCATCACCTGCCCAATACCATCCCTACAGTGATCATGGTGGGGGCAGCATCATGTCTGGAGGAAACCAGGCACTGTCCATCACCTGCCCAATACCCTCCCTACAGTAATCATGGTGGGGGCAGCATCATGTCTGGGGGAAACCAGGCACTGCCCATCACCTAACCAATACCATCCCTACAGTGATCATGGTGGGGGCAGCATCATGTCTGGGGGAAACAAGGCACTGCCCATCACCTGCCCAATACCATCCCTACAGTGATCATGGTGTGGGCAGCATCATGTCTGGGGGAAACCAGGCACTGCCCATCACCTGCCCAATACCATCCCTACAGTGATCATGGTGGGGGCAGCATCATGTCTGGGGGAAACCAGGCACTGCCCATCACCTGCCCAATACCATCCCTACAGTGATCATGGTGGGGGCAGCATCATGTATAGAGGAAACCAGGCACTGCCCATCACCTGCCCAATACCATCCCTACAGTCATCATGGTGGGGGCAGCATTATGTATGGAGGAAACCAGGCACTCATCATCACCTGCTTAATACCATCCCTACAGTGATCATGGTGGGGGCAGCATCATGTCTGGAGGAAACCAGGCACTGCCCATGACCTGCCCAATACCATCCCTACAGTGATCATGGTGGGGGCAGCATCATGTCTGGGGGAAACCAGGTACTGACCATCACCTGCCCAATACCATCCCAACAGTGATCATGGTGGGGGCAGCATCATGTATAGAGGAAACCAGGTACTGCCCATCACCTGCCCAATAACATCCCTACAGTGATCATGGTGGGGGCAGCATCATGTCTGAGGAAAACCAGGCACTGCCCATCACCTGCCCAATACCATTCCTACAGTGATCAAGGTGGGGCCGCATCATGTCTGGAGGAAACCAGGCACTGCCCATCACCTGCCCATTACCATCCCTACAGTGATCATGGTGGGGGCAGCATCATGTCTGGAGGAAACCAGGCACTGCCCATCACCTGCCCATTACCATCCCTACAGTGACCATGGTGGGGGCAGCATCATGTCTGGGGGAAACCAGGCACTGCCCATCACCTGCCCAATACCATCCCTACAGTCATCATGGTGGGGGCAGCATCATGTATGGAGGAAACCAGGCACTCACCATCACCTGCCTAATACCATCCCTACAGTGATCATGGTGGGGGCAGCATCATGTCTGGAGGAAACCAGGCACTGCCCATGACCTGCCCAATACCATCCCTACAGTGATCATGGTGGGGGCAGCATCATGTCTGGGGGAAACCAGGTACTGACCATCACCTGCCCAATACCATCCCAACAGTGATCATGGTGGGGGCAGCATCATGTATAGAGGAAACCAGGTACTGCCCATCACCTGCCCAATAACATCCCTACAGTGATCATGGTGGGGGCAGCATCATGTCTGAGGAAAACCAGGCACTGCCCATCACCTGCCCAATACCATTCCTACAGTGATCAAGGTGGGGCCGCATCATGTCTGGAGGAAACCAGGCACTGCCCATCACCTGCCCATTACCATCCCTACAGTGATCATGGTGGGGGCAGCATCATGTCTGGAGGAAACCAGGCACTGCCCATCACCTGCCCATTACCATCCCTACAGTGACCATGGTGGGGGCAGCATCATGTCTGGGGGAAACCAGGCACTGCCCATCACCTGCCCAATACCATCCCTACAGTGATCATGGTGGGGGCAGCATCATGTCTGGGGGAAACCAGGTACTGCCCATCACCTTCCCATTACCATCCCTACAGTGATTGTGGTGGGGGCAACATCATGTCTGGGGGAAACCAGGCACTGCCCATCACCTGCCCAATACCATCCCTACAGTGATCATGGTGGGGGAAGCATCATGTATAGAGGAAACCAGGCACTGCCCATCACCTGCCCAATACCATCCCTACAGTCATCATGGTGGGGGGCAGCATCATGTATGGAGGAAACCAGGCACTCACCATCACCTGCCTAATACCATCCCTACAGTGATCATGGTGGGGGCAGCATCATGTCTGGAGGAAACCAGGCACTGCCCATGACCTGCCCAATACCATCCCTACAGTGATCATGGTGGGGGCAGCATCATGTCTGGGGGAAACCAGGTACTGACCATCACCTGCCCAATACCATCCCAACAGTGATCATGGTGGGGGCAGCATCATGTATAGAGGAAACCAGGGTACTGCCCATCACCTGCCCAATAACATCCCTACAGTGATCATGGTGGGGGCAGCATCATGTCTGAGGAAAACCAGGCACTGCCCATCACCTGCCCAATACCATTCCTACAGTGATCAAGGTGGGGCCGCATCATGTCTGGAGGAAACCAGGCACTGCCCATCACCTGCCCATTACTATCCCTACAGTGATCATGGTGGGGGCAGCATCATGTCTGGGGGAAACCAGGCACTGCCCATCACCTGCCCATTACCATCCCTACAGTGACCATGGTGGGGGCAGCATCATGTCTGGGGGAAACCAGGCACTGCCCATCACCTGCCCAATACCATCCCTACAGTCATCATGGTGGGGGCAGCATCATGTATGGAGGAAACCAGGCACTCACCATCACCTGCCTAATACCATCCCTAAAGTGATCATGGTGGGGGCAGCATCATGTCTGGAGGAAACCAGGCAGCACTGCCCATGACCTGCCCAATACCATCCCTACAGTGATCATGGTGGGGGCAGCATCATGTCTGGGGGAAACCAGGTACTGACCATCACCTGCCCAATACCATCCCAACAGTGATCATGGTGGGGGCAGCATCATGTATAGAGGAAACCAGGTACTGCCCATCACCTGCCCAATAACATCCCTACAGTGATCATGGTGGGGGCAGCATCATGTCTGAGGAAAACCAGGCACTGCCCATCACCTGCCCAATACCATTCCTACAGTGATCAAGGTGGGGCCGCATCATGTCTGGAGGAAACCAGGCACTGCCCATCACCTGCCCATTACCATCCCTACAGTGATCATGGTGGGGGCAGCATCATGTCTGGAGGAAACCAGGCACTGCCCATCACCTGCCCATTACCATCCCTACAGTGACTATGGTGGGGGCAGCATCATGTCTGGGGGAAACCAGGCACTGCCCATCACCTGCCCAATACCATCCCTACAGTGATCATGGTGGGGGCAGCATCATGTCTGGGGGGAAACCAGGTACTGCCCATCACCTTCCCATTACCATCCCTACAGTGATTGTGGTGGGGGGCAACATCATGTCTGGGGGAAACCAGGCACTGCCCATCACCTGCCCAATACCATCCCTACAGTGATCATGGTGGGAGCAGCATCATGTCTGGGGGAAACCAGGCACTGCCCATCACCTGCCCAATACCATCCCTACAGTGATCATGGTGGGGGCAGCATCATGTCTGGAGGAAACCAGGTACTGCCCATCACCTGCCCAATACCATCCCTACAGTGATCATGGTGGGGGCAGCATCATGTCTGGAGGAAACCAGGCACTGCCCATCACCTGCCCAATACCATCCCTACAGTGATCATGGTGGGGGCAGCATCATGTCTGGGGGAAACCAGGCAGTGTCCATCACCTGCCCAATACCATCCCTACAGTGATCATGGTGGGGGCAGCATCATGTCTGGAGGAAACAAAGTACTGCCCATCACCTGCCCAATACCATCCCTACAGTGATCATGGTGGGGGCAGCATCATGTCTGGGGGAAACCAGGTACTGACCATCACCTGCCCAAAACTATACCAACAGTGATCATGGTGGGGGCAGCATCATGTATAGAGGAAACCAGGTACTGCCCATCACCTGCCCAAAAACATCCCTACAGTGATCATGGTGGGGGCAGCATCATGTCTGAGGGAAACCAGACACTGCCCATCACCTGCCCAATACCATTCCTACAGTGATCAAGGTGGGGCCGCATCATGTCTGGAGGAAACCAGGCACTGCCCATCACCTGCCCAATACCATCCCTACAGTGATCATGGTGGGGGCAGCATCATGTCTGGAGGAAAGCAGTCACTGCCCATCACCTGCCCAATACCATCCCTACAGTGATCATGGTGGGGGCAGCATCATATCTGGGGGAAACCAGGCATTGCCCATCACCTGCCCAATACCATCCCTACAGTGATCATGGTGGGGGCAGCATCATGTCTGGGGGAAACCAGGTACTGCCCATCACCTGCCCAATACCATCCCTACAGTGATTATGGTGGGGGCAGCATCATGTCTGGGGGAAACCAGGCACTGCCCATCACCTGCCCAATACCATCCCTACAGTGATCATGGTGGGGGCAGCATCATGTCTGGAGGAAACCAGGCACTGCCCATCACCTGCCCAATACCATCCCTACAGTGATCATGGTGGGGGCAGCATCATGTCTGGAGGAAACCAGGCACTGCCCATCACCTGCCCAATACCATCCCTACAGTGATCATGGTGGGGGCAGCATCATGTCTGGAGGAAACCAGGTAATGCCCATCACCTGCCAAATTCCATCTCTACAGAGATCATGGTGGGGGCAGCATCATGTCTGGAGGAAACCAGGCACTGCCCATCACTTGCCTAATACCATCCCTACAGTGATCATGGTGGGGGCAGCATCATGTGTGGAGGAATCAAGGCACTGCCTGTCACCTGCCCAATACCATCCCTACAGTGATCATGGTGGGGGCAGCATCATGTCTGAGGGAAACCAGGCACTGCCCATCACCTGCCCAATACCATCCCTACAGTGATCATGGTGGGGGCAGCATCTTGTCTGGAGGAAACCAGGCACTGCCCATCACCTGCCCAATACCATCCCTACAGTGATCATGGTGGGGGCAGCCTCATGTCTGGGGGAAACCAGGCACTGCCCATCACCTGCCCAATACCATCCCTACAGTGATCATGGTGAAGGCAGCATCATGTATAGAGGAAACCAGGCACTGCCCATCACCTGCCCAATACCATCCCTACACAGTGATCATGGTGGGGGCAGCATCATTTCTGGAGGAAACCAGGTACTGCCCATCACCTGCCCAATAATATCCCTACAGTGATCATGGTGGGGGCAGCATCATGTCTGGAGGAATCCAGGCACTGCCCATCACCTGCCCAATACCATCCCTACAGTGATCATGGTGGGGGCAGCATCATGTCTGGGGGAAACCAGGCACTGCCCGTCACCTGCCCAATACCATCCCTATAGTGATCATGGTGGGGGCAGCATCAAGTCTGGGGGAAACCAGGCACTGCCCATCACTTGCCCAATACCATCCCTACAGTGATCATGGTGGGGGCAGCATCATGTCTGGGGGAAACCTGGCACTGCCCATCACCTGCCCAATATTATCCCTACAGTGATCATGGTGGGGGCAGCATCATGTCTGGGGGAAACCAGATACTGCCCATCACCTGCCCAATACCATCCCTACAGTGATCATGGTGGAGGCAGCATCATGTCTCGGGGAAACCAGGCACTGCCCATCACCTGCCCAATACCATCTCTACAGTGATCATGGTGGGTGCAGCATCATGTCTTGGGGAAACCAGGCACTGCCCATCACCTGCCCAATACCATCCCTACAGTGATCATGGTGGGGGCAGCATCATGTCTGGAGGAAACCAGGCACTGCCCATCACCTGCCCAATACCATCCCTACAGTGATCATGGTGGGGGCAGCATCATGTCTGGAGGAAACCAGGCACTGTCCATCACCTGCCCAATACCCTCCCTACAGTAATCATGGTGGGGGCAGCATCATGTCTGGGGGAAACCAGGCACTGCCCATCACCTAACCAATACCATCCCTACAGTGATCATGGTGGGGGCAGCATCATGTCTGGGGGAAACAAGGCACTGCCCATCACCTGCCCAATACCATCCCTACAGTGATCATGGTGTGGGCAGCATCATGTCTGGGGGAAACCAGGCACTGCCCATCACCTGCCCAATACCATCCCTACAGTGATCATGGTGGGGGCAGCATCATGTCTGGGGGAAACCAGGCACTGCCCATCACCTGCCCAATACCATCCCTACAGTGATCATGGTGGGGGCAGCATCATGTATAGAGGAAACCAGGCACTGCCCATCACCTGCCCAATACCATCCCTACAGTCATCATGGTGGGGGCAGCATCATGTATGGAGGAAACCAGGCACTCACCATCACCTGCCCAATACCATCCCTACAGTGATCATGGTGGGGGCAGCATCATGTCTGGAGGAAATCAGGCACTGCCCATCACCTGCCCAATACCATCCCTACAGTGATCATGGTGGGGGCAGCATCATGTCTGGGGGAAACCAGGTACTGACCATCACCTGCCCAATACCATCCCAACAGTGATCATGGTGTTGGCAGCATCATGTATAGAGGAAACCAGGTACTGCCCATCACCTGCCCAATAACATCCCTACAGTGATCATGGTCGGGGCAGCATTATGTCTGAGGGAAACCAGGCACTGCCCATCACCTGCCCATTACCATCCCTACAGTGATCATGGTGGGGGCAGCATCATGTCTGGAGGAAACCAGGCACTGCCCATCGCCTGCCCATTACCATCCCTACAGTGATCATGGTGGAGGCAGCATCATGTCTGGAGGAAACCAGGCACTGCCCATCACCTGCCCATTACCATCCCTACAGTGATCATGGTGGGGGCAGCATCATGTCTGGAGGAAACCAGGCACTGCCCATCACCTGCCCATTACCATCCCTACAGTGATCATGGTGGGGGCAGCATCATGTCTGGGGGAAACCAGGCACTGACCATCACCTCCCCAATACCATCCCTAAAGTGATCATGGTGGGGGCAGCATCATGTCTGGGGGAAACCAGGCACTGCCCATCACCTGCCCAATACCATCCCTACAGTGATCATGGTGGGGGCAGCATCATGTCTGGGGGAAACCAGGTACTGCCCATCACCTTCCCAATACCATCCCTACAGTGATTGTGGTGGTGGCAACATCATGTCTGGGGGAAACCAGGCACTGCCCATCACCTGCCCAATACCATCCCTACAGTGATCATGGTGGGAGCAGCATCATGTCTGGGGGAAACCAGGCACTGCCCATCACCTGCCCAATACCATCCCTACAGTGATCATGGTGGGGGCAGCATCATGTCTGGAGGAAACCAGGTACTGCCCATCACCTGCCCAATACCATCCCTACAGTGATCATGGTGGGGGCAGCATCATGTCTGGGGGAAACCAGGCACTGCCCATCACCTGCCCAATACCATCCCTACAGTCATCATGGTGGAGGCAGCATCATGTCTGGAGGAAACCAGGCACTGCCCATCACCTGCCCAATACCATCCCTACAGTGATCATGGTGGGGGCAGCATCATGTCTGGGGGAAACCAGGCAGTGTCCATCACCTGCCCAATACCATCCCTACAGTGATCATGGTGGGGGCAGCATCATGTCTGGAGGAAACAAAGTACTGCCCATCACCTGCCCAATACCATCCCTACAGTGATCATGGTGGGGGCAGCATCATGTCTGGGGGAAACCAGGTACTGACCATCACCTGCCCAATAACATCCCTACAGTGATCATGGTGGGGGCAGCATCATGTATAGAGGAAACCAGGTACTGCCCATCACCTGCCCAATAACATCCCTACAGTGATCATGGTGGGGGCAGCATTATGTCTGAGGGAAACCAGGCACTGCCCATCACCTGCCCAATACCATCCCTACAGTGATCATGGTGGGGGCAACATCATGTCTGGGGGAAACCAGGCACTGCCCATCACCTGCCCAATACCATCCCTACAGTGATCCTGGTGGGAGCAGCATCATGTCTGGGGGAAACCAGGCACTGCCCATCACCTGCCCAATACCATCCCTACAGTGATCATGGTGGGGGCAGCATCATGTCTGGAGGAAACCAGGCACTGCCCATCACCTGCCCAATACCATCCCTACAGTGATCATGGTGGGGGCAGCATCATGTCTGGGGGAAACCAGGCACTGCCCATCACCTGCCCAATACCATCCCTACAGTATTCATGGTGGAGGCAGCATCATGTCTCGAGGAAACCAGGCACTGCCCATCACCTGCCCAATACCATCCCTACAGTGATCATGGTGGGGGCAGCATCATGTCTGGGGGAAACCAGGCAGTGTCCATCACCTGCCCAATACCATCTCTACAGTGATCATGGTGGGGGCAGCATCATGTCTGGAGAAAACCATGTACTGCCCATCACCTGCCCAATACCATCCCTACAGTGATCATGGTGGGGGCAGCATCATGTCTGGGGGAAACCAGGTACTGCCTATCACCTGCCCAATACCATCCCTACAGTGATCATGGTGCGGGCAGCATCATGTCTGGGGGAAACCAGGTACTGCCCATCACCTGCCCAATACCATCCCTACAGTGATCATGGTGCGGGCAGCATCATGTCTGGAAGAAACCAGGCACTGCCCATCACCTGCCCAATACCATCCCTACAGTGATCATGGTGGGGGCAGCATCATGTATAGAGGAAACCAGGCACTGCCCATCACCTGCCCAATACCATCCCTACAGAGATCATGGTGGAGGCAGCATCATGTCTGGAGGAAACCAGGCACTGCCCATCACCTGCCCAATACCATCCCTACAGTGATCATGGTGGGGGCAGCATCATGTCTGGAGGAAACCAGGTACTGCCTATCACCTGCCCAATACCATCCCTTATACAATATATCGTACTCTTTCCTATTATATATGTATTATGGTCTGTTATAGTTTCTCCCTTGCTCCTCTGCAGTATAGATATATGTGTGAACAGTGACCAGACTTTTCCTATAAGATCTCAGGATTTCTTTTACCTTCTTGATCTTTTCTTCATGTTTTTCCTTCATGTTTTTCTTATTTCATCCATTTATTAGACGCATTTCTTCTCTTCAGTGAATGGAAACAGATCAGAGGGAGGAGAATGATTTGTTGGAGGTTATTCACATTTGATGGGATTCTGTGGTCACTAAACCCATCTCTTGGGGGCTCCGGTCACCGCGGCAAAACCAAAAGACCCCACAAGGGGGCTGGGGGGGCCGAACCTCACCAACCATGTCCACAAACTACAAAAACAAGAATATTTTAGGAAATAAATGGAGTATTCAGGAGGATTTGTGTCTTGTCAAATGAGAAGGTAAAAACATCTAATTACGATTCCTGTATTTCATGTCATAGAGAAGAAAATGATTAAATGAGACGTCTCCAAATATTTCATCCGACCACAATGTGATTATATATTTATACATGGTGGGGGCTGGACACGAACCCAAAATATCAGAAGAACAGGCCTGTTCATATGAAGGGTATAACCTGGGTATATACTGTATATAATATATATGTACAGCTGGTATAAGTTATATATCTCCTGTATATACAGTGATATGGACCATGCTGGTATAACCTGGTATATACTGTATATAATATATATGTACAGCTGGTATAAGTTATATATCTCCTGTATATAGTGATATGGACCATGCTGGTATAACCTTGTATATACTGTATATAATATATATGTACAGCTGGTATAAGTTATATATCTCCTGTATATAGTGATATGGACCATGCTGGTATAACCTGGTATATACTGTATATAACATATATGTACAGCTGGTATAAGTTATATGTATCCTGTATATAGTGATATGGACCATGCTGGTATAACCTGGTATATACTGTATATAATATATATGTACAGCTGGTTTAAGTTATATATCTCCAGTATATAGTGATATGGACCATGCTGGTATAACCTGGGTATATACTGTATATAATATATATGTACAGCTGGTATAAGTTATATATCTCCTGTATATAGTGATATGGACCATGCTGATATAACCTGGGTATATACTGTATATAATATATATGTACAGCTGGTATAAGTTATATATCTCCTGTATATAGTGATATGCACCATGCTGGTATAACCTGGTATATACTGTATATAATATATGTACAGCTGGTATAAGTTATATATCTTGTATATAGTGATATGGACCATGCTGGTATAACCTGGGTATATACTGTATATAATATATATGTACAGCTGGTATAAGTTATATATCTCCTGTATATAGTGATATGCACCATGCTGGTATAACCTGGTATATACTGTATATAATATATATGTACAGCTGGTATAAGTTATATATCTCCTGTATATAGTGATATGGACCATGCTGATATAACCTGGGTATATACTGTATATAATATATATGTACAGCTGGTATAAGTTATATATCTCCTGTATATAGTGATATGGACTATGCTGGTATAACCTGGGTATATACTGTATATAATTATATATGTACAGCTGGTATAAGTTATATATGTCCTGTATATAGTGATATGGACCATGCTGGTATAACCTGGTATATACTGTATATAATTATATATGTACAGCTGGTATAAGTTATATATCTCCTGTATACAGTGATATGGACCATGCTGGTATAACCTGGGTATATACTGTATATAATATATATGTACAGCTGGTATAAGTTATATATCTCCTGTATACAGTGATATGGACCATGCTGGTATAACCTGGGTATATATTGTATATAATATATATGTACAGCTGGTATAAGTTATATATCTCCTGTATATAGTGATATGGACCATGCTGGTATAACCTGGGTATATTCTGTATATAATATATATGTACAGCTGGTATAAGTTATATATCTCCTGTATATAGTGATATGGACCATGCTGGTATAACCTGGTATATACTGTATATAATATATATGTACAGCTGGTATAAGTTATATATCTCCTGTATATAGTGATATGGACCTTGCTGGTATAACCTGGTATATACTGTATATAATATATATGTACAGCTGGTATAAGTTATATATCTCCTGTATATAGTGATATGGACCATGCTGGTATAACCTGGGTATATACTGTATATAATATATATGCACAGCTGGTATAAGTTATATATATATCTCCTGTATATAGTGATATGGACCATGTTGGTATAACCTGGGTATATACTGTATATAATATATATGTACAGCTGGTATAAGTTATATATCTCCTGTATATAGTGATATGGACCATGCTGGTATAACCTGGTATATACTGTATATAATATATATTTACAGCTGGTATAAGTTATATATCTCCTGTATATAGTGATATGGACCATGCAGGTATAACCTGGGTATATACTGTATATAATATATATGTACAGCTGGTATAACCTGGTATATACTGTATATAATATATATGTACAGCTGGTATAAGTTATATATCTCCTGTATATAGTGATATGGACCATGCTGATATAACCTGGGTATATACTGTATATAATATATATGTACAGCTGGTATAAGTTATATATCTCCTGTATATAGTGATATGGACTATGCTGGTATAACCTGGGTATATACTGTATATAATTATATATGTACAGCTGGTATAAGTTATATATGTCCTGTATATAGTGATATGGACCATGCTGGTATAACCTGGTCTATACTGTATATAATTATATATGTACAGCTGGTATAAGTTATATATCTCCTGTATACAGTGATATGGACCATGCTGGTATAACCTGGGTATATACTGTATATAATATATATGTACAGCTGGTATAAGTTATATATCTCCTGTATATAGTGATATGGACCATGCTGGTATAACCTGGGTATATTCTGTATATAATATATATGTACAGCTGGTATAAGTTATATATCTCCTGTATATAGTGATATGGACTATGCTGGTATAACCTGGGTATATACTGTATATAATTATATATGTACAGCTGGTATAAGTTATATATGTCCTGTATATAGTGATATGGACCATGCTGGTATAACCTGGTATATACTGTATATAATTATATATGTACAGCTGGTATAAGTTATATATCTCCTGTATACAGTGATATGGACCATGCTGGTATAACCTGGGTATATACTGTATATAATATATATGTACAGCTGGTATAAGTTATATATCTCCTGTATATAGTGATGTGGACCATGCTGGTATAACCTGGTATATACTGTATATAATATATATGTACAGCTGGTATAAGTTATATATCTCCTGTATATAGTGATATGGACCATGCTGGTATAACCTGGTATATACTGTATATAATATATATGTACAGCTGGTATAAGTTATATATCTCGTGTATATAGTGATATGGACCTTGCTGGTATAACCTGGTATATACTGTATATAATATATATGTACAGCTGGTATAAGTTATATATCTCCTGTATATAGTGATATGGACCATGCTGGTATAACCTGGGTATATACTGTATATAATATATATGCACAGCTGGTATAAGTTATATATATCTCCTGTATATAGTGATATGGACCATGCTGGTATAACCTGGGTATATACTGTATATAATATATATGTACAGCTGGTATAAGTTATATATCTCCTGTATATAGTGATATGGACCATGCTGGTATAACCTGGTATATACTGTATATAATATATATGTACAGCTGGTGTAAGTTATAAATCTCCTGTATATAGTGATATGGACCATGCAGGTATAACCTGGGTATATACTGTATATAATATATATGCACAGCTGGTATAACCTGGTATATACTGGATATAATATATATGTACAGCTGGTATAAGTTATATATCTCCTGTATATAGTGATATGGACCATGCTGGTATAACCTGGTATATACTGTATATAATATATATGTACAGCTGGTATAAGTTATATATCTCCTGTATATAGTGATATGGACCATGCTGGTATAACCTGGTATATACTGTATATAATATATATGTACAGCTGGTATAAGTTATATATCCTGTATATAGTGATATAGACCATGCTGGTATAACCTGGTATATACTGTATATAATATATATGTACAGCTGGTATAAGTTATATATCTCCTGTATATAGTGATATGGACCACGCTGGTATAACCTGGGTATATACTGTATATGACATATGTACAGCTGGTATAAGTTATATGTATCCTGTATATAGTGATATGGACCATGCTGGTATAACCTGGGTATATACTGTATATAATATATATGTACAGCTGGTATAAGTTATATATCTCCTGTATTTAGTGATATGGATCATGCTGGTATAACCTGGGTATATACTGTATATAATATATATGTACAGCTGGTATAAGTTATATATGTCCTGTATATAGTGATATGGATCATGCTGGTATAACCTGGTATATACTGTATATAATATATATGTACAGCTGGTATAAGTTATATATCTTCTGTATATAGTGATATGGACCATGCTGGTATATACTGTATATAATATATATGTACAGCTGGTATAAGTTATATATCTCCTGTATATAGTGATATGGACCATGCTGGTATAACCTGGGTATATACTGTATATAATATATATGTACAGCTGGTATAAGTTATATATCTCCTGTATATAGTGATATGGACCATGCTGGTATAACCTGGTGTATATACTGTATATAATATATATGTACAGCTGGTATAAGTTATATATCTTCTGTATATAGTGATATGGACCATGCTGGTATATACTGTATATAATATATATGTACAGCTGGTATAAGTTATATATCTCCTGTATATAGTGATATGTACCATGCTGGTATAACCTGGGTATATACTGTATATAATATATATGTACAGCTGGTATAAGTTATATGTATCCTGTATATAGTGATATGGACCATGCTGGTATAACCTGGTATATACTGTATATAATATATATGTACAGCTGGTATAAGTTATATATCTCCTGTATATAGTGATATGGACCATGCTGGTATAACCTGGTATATACTGTATATAATATATATGTACAGCTGGTATAAGTTATATATCTCCTGTATATAGTGATATGGACCATGCTGGTATAACCTGGGTATATACTGTATATAATATATATGTACAGCTGGTATAAGTTATATATCTCCTGTATATAGTGATATGGACCATGCTGGTATAACCTGGTATATACTGTATATAATATATATGTACAGCTGGTTTAAGTTATATGTATCCTGTATATAGTGATATGGACCATGCTGGTATAACCTGGTATATACTGTATATAATATATATGTACAGCTGGTATAAGTTATATATCTCCTGTATATAGTGATATGGACCATGCTGATATAACCTGGTAAATACTGTATATAATATATATGTACAGCTGGTATAAGTTATATATCTCCTGTATATAGTGATATGGACTATGCTGGTATAACCTGGTATATACTGTATATAATATATATGTACAGCTGGTATAACCTGGTATATACTGTATATAATATATTTGTACAGCTGGTATAAGTTATATATCTCCTGTATATAGTGATATGGACCATGCTGGTATAATCTGGTATATACTGTATATAATATATATGTACAGCTGGTATAAGTTATATATCTCCTGTATATAGTGATATGGACCATGCTGGTATAACCTGGTATATACTGTATATAATTATATATGTACAGCTGGTATAAGTTATATATCTCCTGTATATAGTGATATGGACCATGCTGGTATAACCTGGTATATACTGTATATAATATATATGTACAGCTGGTATAAGTTATATGTATCCTGTATATACACATATACCTCATAGCATTGGGTGTGAATATTCGCATTTCAAATTTTTATCGCAAATATCACAAATACGGGAATTCACGAATATCCTTTTTTTTTTCACAGGACACATGACAGTGATCTTCATCCCTCCCTGCTTCCAGCTTGTAGTATAAAGAATGCTCCAATACTAATTATACAAATATAATGAATATTCATCCATATATTTGCAAAATATCACAAATTTATGGCCCCGGCCGCTCATCACTAATACCTTATTGATCGGATGTTTTCTCATATCTCTATTCTTGTATTATTAGGTGTCGGGTTCTCCCAGCGGTGATGACATCCGCTGCAGTGGTCGGGGGGCGCTCTCACCCCTCATCTGTACATTACCTGGTAGTTCAGTGTTTCATCCTACAGTAATAAATAAGCTTCTTGAACAATATTTATGGACTAGAAATCCCATCGGACGTGCCGTGATTCTTCCCCGTAGTGCGGAGATGAAGGGTTTCCTTGTTCTGTAATGTATAGGACGAGAAGTGACATCATCTGTTTCTCCGGTCACCGCTCCAGAACTAACAATATAGGAAAAAAGAGCATAAAAAGGATAAAAAAAAAAAAAAGAAAATGAAATGGCCTTAACCTCTTCAGGACACAGGGCGTATGGATACGCCCTGCATTCCGAGTCCTTAAGGACCGAGGGCGTATCCATACGCCCGTGGGAAATCAGGTCCCCACTGCTAGCCGGTTGGGGACCGGAGCCGGATGCCTGCTGAAATCATTCAGCAGGCACCCTGGCACATCGCCCAGGGGGGTCCTGAGACCCCCCATGTCGGCGATCGGAGAAAATCGCATGTCAATTCTGACATGCGATTTTCTCCAATTCCGGGCTGATCGGGTCTCTGGTGACCCGATCACCTGGAAAATAGGGCTGATCGGAGCTGACAGCAACAGCCCCGATCAGCCTAAGGGATAGGGGTGAGGTCGCAGAGCTGCGATCTCCTCCTATCCCCTGCCATTACTCAGAACGGAGTTCTGACCAATGGCAGCGCAGGACAGGGGGTTGGAGATGGAGGCCGTACCTGCAGGAGAAGATGCCTGGGGACCTGGGATCTTCGCTGGAGCCTGCTGGATCTTTGCTCAGGTAGGGAGGGGGGGGGGGGGGGAGATTGAAAGTGAAAGTAAATCGATCTTTACTGTGGCAACCACTAGGGGGGCCAAACTGCAACTCCCAGCATGCCCAGACAGCCAAAGGCTGTCTGGGCATGCTGGGAGTTGTAGTTTTGCAACATCTGGAGGGTCACAGTTTGGAGACCACTGTTACAGTGGTGCCCAAACAGTAGCCCTCCAGATGTTGCCAAACTACAACTCTCAGCATGCCTCGACTGCCCAGGCATGCTGGGAGTTGTAGTTCTGTAACATCTGTCCCTTCAGATTTAGCAATTCTCATGACATTTTTGAAAATTGCTGCTCTACTTTGAAGCCCTCTAATTTTTTCAAAAAGCAAAAGTATGTCCATTTTATGATGCCAACATAAAGTAGACATATTGTATTTGTGAAGTAAAATTAAATTTATTTGGAATATCCATTTTCCTTACAAGCAGAGAGCTTCAAAGTTAGAAAAATGCTAAATTTTCTAAATTTTCATGAAATGTGGGGATTTTTCACCAAAAAAGGATGCAATTAATGCCGAAAATTTAGCATCTAAATAAAGTAGAATATGTCACGAAAAAACAATCTCAGAATCAGAATATTCGGTAAAAGCGTTTTCGCGTTATTAATTCGTAAAGTGACGGTGGTCATAATTGCGAAAAAGGGCTCAGTCCTTAAGGTGAAAAAGGGCTGCGTTCTTAAGGGGTTAAGAAATCCCTGGCTGCCATGACAATCACGTTGTGGCCAGTAGATTTGTTGCCATGGCAGCCCAGGGATTTCTTCTAACATAACAGCCCCTTAGATGCCGCGGTCAACTTTGACAGTGGCATCTAAATGGTTAATAGGTAACAGAGAAGTTTGCTTCTGTCAGACTGTTTGTGGCTGCTGAATGCGGCAGGGCGCCATTGGGTGCTGTGGGGGTACGGAGCTGCTTTAGTCCCGGGAACTCTCCATACACCTTAACTGCCCACCACAATAGCAGGGCGGGCGGCAGACCCGCGATCTTGGATGCGGCAGACAACCGGTGCACGGAGCCAAAGTCACTCCGTGCTGGATCACTGGCGATGCGTGGCGGAGGCTTGTGACATCACGCCCCGCCCCACTCTTGATGTAATGACCACCCCCAGCTTGTGACATAATGGCCACGCCCCCTTAATGAAAGTCTATGGGAGGGGGCGTGCAGATGGTTCAGGTCTCTGATGCTTAAAGGGGTACTCCACTGCCACAGCATTCGGAAGATTTAGTTCCGAACACTGGGTGTGGGCTGCGAGGTTGTGACGTCATGGCCACGTCCCCTCAATGCAAGTCTATGGGAGGGGGCGTGCAGATTGTTCAGGTCTCTGAGGCTTAAAGGGGTACTCCACTGCCACAGCATTCGGTAGATTTAGTTCCGAACGCTGGGTGTGGGTTGCGGGGTTGTGACATGGCCACGCCCCCTCAATGCAAGTCTATGGGAGGGGGCGTACGCCCCCTCCCATAGACTTGCACTGTGGGGGCGTGGCCATGGCGTCACAACCCCGCAGCCAACATTAAGGGGGCGTGGCCGCGACAGTACGATCGGGAGGCGGAGGTGACGTCACGAGTCTCCGGCGCCACACCTGACGCTCTAAACAAACGCTGGGTGCAGTAGGGAGATTGCGGGGGTCCCCAGCAGCAGAACCCCCGCGATCAGACATCTTATCCCTTTTAACCCCTTTAAAGGGGTACTCCACTGCCCCAGCGTTCAGAATATTTAGTTCCGGTACTGAATGTTGGCTGCAGGGTCGTAACATCACGACCACGCCCCCTCAGTGCAATTGAGGGTGTGTGGCCATGACGTCACAACCCCGCAGCCCACACCCAGCGTTTTGAGCTAAATCTTCTGAATGCTGTGGCAGTGGAGTACCCCTTTAAGCATCAGAGACCTGAACCATCTGCATGAGCTGAAGCACTAAAGGTTAATTCTCTGCAGGATCTCATCTCCAGAAAAGTATTACAACATTTATTACTACATTTATTTCTCTGGAATCCAAAGTGGCATCTCTAAGCTGTATACGGTGAATTGTATGTATTGTCCTATATCAGTAAAGTTGTGTATCTGTTTCCTGGCTTCGTGTTTCCGGTTCTTTGTGTGCAGGATCAGTTCACACTTCAGAAGGTTTGTGGGGATACAGAGGAACATCGGGTCGATAGCTCTCAGGGACTACAACCCTCATCATGACCCCCACATGCTCATCTCTCTTTATAGGAATCATGTGAGGTCATGTGATGTGGGGGTCATCTACAAAACGTGTCCTGGACCTCTGGATCAGTGCCCTGTTACTTAATATTATATATGATGTTCACCTGATTAACTGTTGGGTAAATGGTCCTGAAGTTCCCCTGAGTGTCAGGGAGGTGTGGCAATTGTCTCTCAGTGTCCCTATGTGTCCCTGAATGTCAAGGAGGCGTGGCAAGTGTCACCCAGTGTCCCTAAATGTCCCTGAGTGTCAGGAATGTGTCACCAGTGTCAGTTAGTGTCCCTGAGTGTCAGGAAGGTGTGGCCAATGTCAGTTAGTGTTCCTGAGTGTGAGGGAGGTTTGGCAAGTGTCACTCAGTGTCCCTAAGGGTCCATGAGTGTCAGGAAGGTGTGGTCAGTATCAGTTAGTGTCCCTGAGTGTCAGAAAGGCATGGCCAGTGTCACTCAGTGATTCTGAGTGTCAGGGAGGCGTGGCAAGTGTTACTTAATGTCCCTAAGTGTCCCTGAGTGTCAGGAAGGTGTGGCCAGTGTCAGTTAGTGTCCCTGAGTGTCAGAAAGGCATGGCCAGTGTCACTCAGTGATTCTGAGTGTCAGGGAGGTGTGGCAAGTGTTACTCAGTGTCCCTAAGTGTCAAGAAGGTGTGGCCAGTGTCAGTTAGTGTCCCTGAGTATCCCTGAGTGTCAGGGTGGTTTGGCAAGTGTCACTCAGCATCCCTAAGAGTCCCTGAGTGTCAGGGATGTGTGGCAAGTGTCACTTAAAGTCCCTAAGTGTCCCTTAATGTCAGGGAGGCATGGCATGTGTTACTCAGTGTCCCTTAGTGGCCCTAAGTGTCAAGAAGGTGTGGCCAGTGTAAGTTATTGTCCCTGTGTGTCAGAAAGGCATGGCTAGTTTCCACTCAATGATTCTGAGTGTCAGGGAGGCGTGGCAAGTGTTACTCAGTGTCACTTAGTTTCCCTGAGTGTCAGGAAGGTATGGCCAGGGTCATTTAGTGTCCCTGAGTGTCAGGAAGGTGTGGCCAGGGTCAGTTAATGTCTCTGAGTGTCAGGAAGGCGTGGCAAGTGTTACTCAGTGTCCCTAAGTGTCAGGCAGGTGTGGTCAGTGTCAATCAGTGTCCCTGAGTCCCTGTGTAGGCTGCACACATCAAATTTTCGGCACCAGACTAACTGCGCTTGCGCCATAATACCCACTGATGGGTAATCTACACAGAACCAATGGTGTCCATCGGCCCCCATGTGTCAGTCAACAGGAGAAGGAGCGGGCGTGATTTCAGCTAAGAGGGCGGTTCTTGGGGCAGAGCAGACTCTAGGCCACACCCTCTAACACAATCAGAAACCTTATACAAAACATTTCTTAATACCAAACAAAGCATCAAATCCACTTCGGGAGTCGCCTTGTATGGGGGCGCTCCGGGGGCTCAGCAGGTGTAACAGATGCTCCTCAATAATAGATACATGAATATCAGTGACAAATAAAAGCTGGCGCGGGATCCGCGAGGTAAATTCATATAATACAATAAATAAATACACGAGCGCAGATGATGGTTATGTGGTTCATACAATGAATAAATACAGAAATAAATAAGAGAAGAAGGCGCCTGGAATCAATGATGAGAAAGAGACGAGAATCAGGAGGATGAATGATGGAGAAATAACCTGTG
>NC_079193.1:4911438-4950414 GCF_029499605.1 Hyla sarda | reverse complement strand
TGAGTCTGTAGGAGGAGGACAGAGGAGTGTGGAGGAGGAGGACAGAGGAGTGTGGAGGAGGAGGACAGAGGAGTGTGGAGGAGGACAGAGGAGTCTGGAGGAGGAGGACCGAGGAGTGTGGAGGAGGAGAACAGAGGAGTGTGAAGGAGGAGGACAGAGGAGTGTGGAGGAGGAGGACAGAGGAGTCTGGAGGAGGAGGATAGAGGAGTGTGGAGGAGGAGGACAGAGGAGTGTGGAGGAGGAGGACAGAGGAGTCTGGAGGAGGAGGATAGAGGAGTGTGGAGGAGGAGGACCGAGGAGTGTGGAGGAGGAGGACCGAGGAGTGTGGAGGAGGAGGACAGAGGAGTGTGGAGGAGGAGGACAGAGGAGTCTGGAGGAGAAGGACAGAGGAGTGTGGAGGAGGAGGACAGAGAAGTGTGGAGGAGGACAGAGGAGTCTGGAGGAGGAGGACAGAGGAGTGTGGAGGAGAAAGACAGAGGAGTGTGGAGGAGGAAAGAGGAGCCTGGAGGAGGAGGACAGAGGAGTGTGGAGGAGGAGGACAGATGAGTCTGGAGGAGGAGGACAGAGGAGTGTGGAGGAGGAGGACAGAGGAGTGTGGAGGAGGACAGAGGAGTCTGGAGGAGGAGGACAGATGAGTCTGGAGGAGGACAGAGGAGTGTGGAGGAGGAGGATAGAGGAGTGTGGAGGAGGAGGACAGAGGAGTGTGGAGGAGGACAGAGGAGTTTGGAGGAGGAGGACAGAGGAGTCTGGAGGAGGAGGACAGAGGAGTGTGGAGGAGGAGGACAGAGGAGTGTGGAGGAGGACAGAGGAGTCTGGAGGAGGAGGACAGAGGAGTCTGGAGGAAAAGGACAGAGGAGTGTGGAGGAGGAGGACAGAGGAGTGTGGAGGGAGGAGGATAGAGGAGTGTGGAGGAGGAGGACAGAGGAGTGTGGAGGAGGACAGAGGAGTCTGGAGGAGGAGGCCAGAGGAGTGTGGAGGAGGAGGATAGAGGAGTGTGGAGGAGGAGGACAGAGGAGTGTGGAGGAGGAGGATAGAGGAGTGTGGAGGAGGAGGACAGAGGAGTCTGGAGGAGGAGGACAGAGGAGTCTGGAGAAGGAGGACAGAGGAGTGTGGAGGAGGAGGACAGAGGAGTGTGGAGGAGGAGGACAGAGGAGTGTGGAGGAGGACAGAGGAGTCTGGAGGAGGAGGACAGAGGAGTCTGGAGGAGGAGGACAGAGGAGTGTGGAGGAGGAGGACAGAGGAGTGTGGAGGGAGGACAGAGGAGTCTGGAGGAGGAGGACAGAGGAGTCTGGAGGAGAAGGACAGAGGAGTGTGGAGGAGGAGGACAGAGGAGTCTGGAGGAGGAGGACAGAGGAGTCTGGAGAAGGAGGACAGAGGAGTGTGGAGGAGGAGGACAGAGGAGTGTGGAGGAGGAAGACAGAGGAGTCTGGAGGAGGAGGACAGAGGAGAGTGGAGGAGGAGGACAGAGGAGTGTGGAGAAGGACAGAGGAGTCTGGAGGAGGAGGACAGAGGAGTCTGGAGGAGGAGGACAGAGGAGTGTGGAGGAGGAGGATAGAGGAGTGTGGAGGAGGAGGACAGAGGAGTGTGGAGGAGGACAGAGGAGTCTGGAGGAGGAGGACAGAGGAGTCTGGAGGAGGAGGACAGAGGAGTGTGGAGGAGGAGGACAGAGGAGTGTGGAGGAGGACAGAGGAGTCTGGAGGAGGAGAACAGAGGAGTCTGGAGGAGAAGGACAGAGGAGTGTGGAGGAGGAGGACAGAGGAGTGTGGAGGAGGAGGATAGAGGAGTGTGGAGGAGGAGGACAGAGGAGTGTGGAGGAGGACAGAGGAGTCTGGAGGAGGACAGAGGAGTCTGGAGGAGGAGGACAGAGGAGTCTGGAGGAGGAGGACAGAGGAGTGTGGAGGAGGAGGACAGAGGAGTGTGGAGGAGGACAGAGGAGTCTGGAGGAGGAGGACAGAGGAGTCTGGAGGAGAAGGACAGAGGAGTGTGGAGGAGGAGGACAGAAGAGTGTGAAGGAGGAGGACAGAGGAGTGTGGAGGAGGACAGAGGAGTCTGGAGGAGGAGGACAGAGGAGTGTGGAGGAGGAGGACAGAGGAGTGTGGAGGAGGAGGATAGAGGAGTGTGGAGGAGGAGGACAGAGGAGTGTGGAGGAGGACAGAGAAGTCTGGAGGAGGAGGACAGAGGAGTCTGGAGGAGGAGGACAGAGGAGTGTGGAGGAGGAGGACAGAGGAGTCTGGAGGAGGACAGAGGAGTCTGGAGGAGGAGGACAGAGGAGTCTGGAGGAGAAGGACAGAGGAGTGTGGAGGAGGAGGACAGAGGAGTGTGGAGGAGGAGGACCGAGGAGTGTGGAGGAGGAAAGAGGAGCCTGGAGGAGGAGGACAGAGGAGTGTGGAGGAGGAGGACAGAGGAGTCTGGAGGAGGAGGACAGAGGAGTGTGGAGGAGGAGGACAGAGGAGTGTGGAGGAGGACAGAGGAGTCTGGAGGAGGAGGACAGAGGAGTCTGGAGGAGGACAGAGGAGTGTGGAGGAGGAGGATAGAGGAGTGTGGAGGAGGAGGACAGAGGAGTGTGGAGGAGGACAGAGGAGTCTGGAGGAGGAGGACAGAGGAGTCTGGAGGAGGAGGACAGAGGAGTGTGGAAGAGGAGGACAGAGGAGTGTGGAGGAGGAGGACAGAGGAGTGTGGAGGAGGACAGAGGAGTCTGGAGGAGGAGGACAGAGGAGTGTGGAGGAGGACAGAGGAGTCTGGAGGAGGAGGACAGAGGAGTCTGGAGGAAAAGGACAGAGGAGTGTGGAGGAGGAGGACAGAGGAGTGTGGAGGAGGAGGATAGAGGAGTGTGGAGGAGGAGGACAGAGGAGTGTGGAGGAGGACAGAGGAGTCTGGAGGAGGAGGACAGAGGAGTGTGGAGGAGGAGGACAGAGGAGTGTGGAGGAGGACAGAGGAGTCTGGAGGAGGAGGACAGAGGAGTCTGGAGGAGAAGGACAGAGGAGTGTGGAGGAGGAGGACAGAAGAGTGTGAAGGAGGAGGACAGAGGAGTGTGGAGGAGGACAGAGGAGTCTGGAGGAGGAGGACAGAGGAGTGTGGAGGAGGAGGACAGAGAAGTGTGGAGGAGGAGGACAGAGGAGTGTGGAGGAGGAGGACAGAGGAGTGTGGAGGAGGACAGAGGAGTCTGGAGGAGGAGGACAGTGGAGTGTGGAGGAGGAGGACAGAGGAGTGTGGAGGAGGAGGATAGAGGAGTGTGGAGGAGGAGGACAGAGGAGTGTGGAGGAGGACAGAGGAGTCTGGAGGAGGAGGACAGAGGAGTCTGGAGGAGGAGGACAGAGGAGTGTGGAGGAGGAGGACAGAGGAGTGTGGAGGAGGACAGAGGAGTCTGGAGGAGGAGGACAGAGGAGTCTGGAGGAGAAGGACAGAGGAGTGTGGAGGAGGAGGACAGAGGAGTCTGGAGGAGGAGGACAGAGGAGTCTGGAGAAGGAGGACAGAGGAGTGTGGAGGAGGAGGACAGAGGAGTGTGGAGGAGGACAGAGGTGTCTGGAGGAGGAGGACAGAGGAGTCTGGAGGAGGAGGACAGAGGAGTGTGGAGGAGAAGGGAGGAGAGAAGGACAGAGAGTGTGGAGGAGGACAGAGGAGCTTGGAGGAGGAGGACAGAGGAGTGTGGAGGAGGAAGACAGAGGAGTCTGGAGGAGGAGGACAGAGGAGAGTGGAGGAGGAGGACAGAGGAGTGTGGAGGAGAACAGAGGAGTCTGGAGGAGGAGGACAGAGGAGTCTGGAGGAGGAGGACAGAGGAGTGTGGAGGAGGAGGATAGAGGAGTGTGGAGGAGGAGGACAGAGGAGTGTGGAGGAGGACAGAGGAGTCTGGAGGAGGAGGACAGAGGAGTCTGGAGGAGGAGGACAGAGGAGTGTGGAGGAGGAGGACAGAGGAGTGTGGAGGAGGACAGAGGAGTCTGGAGGAGGAGAACAGAGGAGTCTGGAGGAGAAGGACAGAGGAGTGTGGAGGAGGAGGACAGAGGAGTGTGGAGGAGGAGGATAGAGGAGTGTGGAGGAGGAGGACAGAGGAGTGTGGAGGAGGACAGAGGAGTCTGGAGGAGGAGGACAGAGGAGTCTGGAGGAGGAGGACAGAGGAGTGTGGAGGAGGAGGAGGAGGACAGAGGAGTGTGGAGGAGGACAGAGGAGTCTGGAGGAGGAGGAGGACAGAGGAGTCTGGAGGAGAAGGACAGAGGAGTGTGGAGGAGGAGGACAGAGGAGTGTGGAGGAGGACAGAGGAGTCTGGAGGAGGAGGACAGAGGAGTCTGGAGGAGGAGGACAGAGGAGTGTGGAGGAGGAGGACAGAGGAGTGTGGGAGGAGGACAGAGGAGTCTGGAGGAGGAGGACAGAGGAGTCTGGAGGAGAAGGACAGAGGAGTGTGGAGGAGGAGGACAGAGGAGTCTGGAGGAGGAGGACAGAGGAGTCTGGAGAAGGAGGACAGAGGAGTGTGGAGGAGGAGGACAGAGGAGTGTGGAGGAGGAGGACAGAGGAGTGTGGAGGAGGACAGAGGAGTCTGGAGGAGGAGGACAGAGGAGTCTGGAGGAGGAGGACAGAGGAGTGTGGAGGAGGAGGACAGAGGAGTGTGGAGGAGGACAGAGGAGTCTGGAGGAGGAGGACAGAGGAGTCTGGAGGAGAAGGACAGAGGAGTGTGGAGGAGGAGGACAGAGGAGTCTGGAGGAGGAGGACAGAGGAGTCTGGAGAAGGAGGACAGAGGAGTGTGGAGGAGGAGGACAGAGGAGTGTGGAGGAGGAAGACAGAGGAGTCTGGAGGAGGAGGACAGAGGAGAGTGGAGGAGGAGGACAGAGGAGTGTGGAGGAGGACAGAGGAGTCTGGAGGAGGAGGACAGAGGAGTCTGGAGGAGGAGGACAGAGGAGTGTGGAGGAGGAGGATAGAGGAGTGTGGAGGAGGAGGACAGAGGAGTGTGGAGGAGGACAGAGGAGTCTGGAGGAGGAGGACAGAGGAGTCTGGAGGAGGAGGACAGAGGAGTGTGGAGGAGGAGGACAGAGGAGTGTGGAGGAGGACAGAGGAGTCTGGAGGAGGAGAACAGAGGAGTCTGGAGGAGAAGGACAGAGGAGTGTGGAGGAGGAGGACAGAGGAGTGTGGAGGAGGAGGATAGAGGAGTGTGGAGGAGGAGGACAGAGGAGTGTGGAGGAGGACAGAGGAGTCTGGAGGAGGACAGAGGAGTCTGGAGGAGGAGGACAGAGGAGTCTGGAGGAGGAGGACAGAGGAGTGTGGAGGAGGAGGACAGAGGAGTGTGGAGGAGGACAGAGGAGTCTGGAGGAGGAGGACAGAGGAGTCTGGAGGAGAAGGACAGAGGAGTGTGGAGGAGGAGGACAGAAGAGTGTGAAGGAGGAGGACAGAGGAGTGTGGAGGAGGACAGAGGAGTCTGGAGGAGGAGGACAGAGGAGTGTGGAGGAGGAGGACAGAGGAGTGTGGAGGAGGAGGATAGAGGAGTGTGGAGGAGGAGGACAGAGGAGTGTGGAGGAGGACAGAGAAGTCTGGAGGAGGAGGACAGAGGAGTCTGGAGGAGGACAGAGGAGTGTGGAGGAGGAGGACAGAGGAGTCTGGAGGAGGACAGAGGAGTCTGGAGGAGGAGGACAGAGGAGTCTGGAGGAGAAGGACAGAGGAGTGTGGAGGAGGAGGACAGAGGAGTGTGGAGGAGGAGGACCGAGGAGTGTGGAGGAGGAGGATAGAGGAGTGTGGAGGAGGGCAGAGGAGTGTGGAGGAGGACAGAGGAGTCTGTAGGAGGAGGACAGAGGAGTGTGGAGGAGGAGGACAGAGGAGTGTGGAGGAGGAGGACAGAGGAGTGTGGAGGAGGACAGAGGAGTCTGGAGGAGGAGGACCGAGGAGTGTGGAGGAGGAGAACAGAGGAGTGTGAAGGAGGAGGACAGAGGAGTGTGGAGGAGGAGGACAGAGGAGTCTGGAGGAGGAGGATAGAGGAGTGTGGAGGAGGAGGACAGAGGAGTGTGGAGGAGGAGGACAGAGGAGTCTGGAGGAGGAGGATAGAGGAGTGTGGAGGAGGAGGACCGAGGAGTGTGGAGGAGGAGGACCGAGGAGTGTGGAGGAGGAGGACAGAGGAGTGTGGAGGAGGAGGACAGAGGAGTCTGGAGGAGAAGGACAGAGGAGTGTGGAGGAGGAGGACAGAGAAGTGTGGAGGAGGACAGAGGAGTCTGGAGGAGGAGGACAGAGGAGTGTGGAGGAGAAAGACAGAGGAGTGTGGAGGAGGAAAGAGGAGCCTGGAGGAGGAGGACAGAGGAGTGTGGAGGAGGAGGACAGAGGAGTCTGGAGGAGGAGGACAGAGGAGTGTGGAGGAGGAGGACAGAGGAGTGTGGAGGAGGACAGAGGAGTCTGGAGGAGGAGGACAGATGAGTCTGGAGGAGGACAGAGGAGTGTGGAGGAGGAGGATAGAGGAGTGTGGAGGAGGAGGACAGAGGAGTGTGGAGGAGGACAGAGGAGTTTGGAGGAGGAGGACAGAGGAGTCTGGAGGAGGAGGACAGAGGAGTGTGGAGGAGGAGGACAGAGGAGTGTGGAGGAGGACAGAGGAGTCTGGAGGAGGAGGACAGAGGAGTCTGGAGGAAAAGGACAGAGGAGTGTGGAGGAGGAGGACAGAGGAGTGTGGAGGAGGAGGATAGAGGAGTGTGGAGGAGGAGGACAGAGGAGTGTGGAGGAGGACAGAGGAGTCTGGAGGAGGAGGCCAGAGGAGTCTGGAGGAGGAGGACAGAGGAGTGTGGAGGAGGAGGACAGAGGAGTGTGGAGGAGGACAGAGGAGTCTGGAGGAGGAGGACAGAGGAGTCTGGAGGAGAAGGACAGAGGAGTGTGGAGGAGGAGGACAGAAGAGTGTGAAGGAGGAGGACAGAGGAGTGTGGAGGAGGACAGAGGAGTCTGGAGGAGGAGGACAGAGGAGTGTGGAGGAGGAGGACAGAGAAGTGTGGAGGAGGAGGACAGAGGAGTGTGGAGGAGGAGGACAGAGGAGTGTGGAGGAGGACAGAGGAGTCTGGAGGAGGAGGACAGTGGAGTGTGGAGGAGGAGGACAGAGGAGTGTGGAGGAGGAGGATAGAGGAGTGTGGAGGAGGAGGACAGAGGAGTGTGGAGGAGGACAGAGGAGTCTGGAGGAGGAGGACAGAGGAGTGTGGAGGAGGAGGACAGAGGAGTGTGGAGGAGGACAGAGGAGTCTGGAGGAGGAGGACAGAGGAGTCTGGAGGAGAAGGACAGAGGAGTGTGGAGGAGGAGGACAGAGGAGTGTGGAGGAGGACAGAGGAGTCTGGAGGAGGAGAACAGAGGAGTCTGGAGAAGGAGGACAGAGGAGTGTGGAGGAGGAGGACAGAGGAGTGTGGAGGAGGACAGAGGTGTCTGGAGGAGGAGGACAGAGGAGTCTGGAGGAGGAGGACAGAGGAGTGTGGAGGAGAAGGACAGAGGAGTGTGGAGGAGGACAGAGGAGCTTGGAGGAGGAGGACAGAGGAGTGTGGAGGAGGAAGACAGAGGAGTCTGGAGGAGGAGGACAGAGGAGAGTGGAGGAGGAGGACAGAGGAGTGTGGAGGAGGAGGACAGAGGAGTCTGGAGGAGGAGGACAGAGGAGTCTGGAGGAGAAGGACAGAGGAGTGTGGAGGAGGAGGACAGAGGAGTGTGGAGGAGGACAGAGGAGTCTGGAGGAGGAGAACAGAGGAGTGTGGAGGAGGAGGACAGAGGAGTGTGGAGGAGGAGGAGGACAGAGGAGTGTGGAGGAGGACAGAGGAGTCTGGAGGAGGAGAACAGAGGAGTCTGGAGGAGAAGGACAGAGGAGTGTGGAGGAGGAGGACAGAGGAGTGTGGAGGAGGACAGAGGAGTCTGGAGGAGGAGAACAGAGGAGTGTGGAGGAGGAGGACAGAGGAGTGTGGAGGAGGAGGACAGAGGAGTGTGGAGGAGGACAGAGGAGTCTGGAGGAGGAGAACAGAGTAGTCTGGAGGAGAAGGACAGAGGAGTGTGGAGGAGGAGGACAGAGGAGTGTGGAGGAGGAGGATAGAGGAGTGTGGAGGAGAAGGACAGAGGAGTGTGGAGGAGGACAGAGGAGTCTGGAGGAGGAGGACAGAGGAGTCTGGAGGAGGAGGACAGAGGAGTGTGGAGGAGGAGGACAGAGGAGTGTGGAGGAGGACAGAGGAGTCTGGAGGAGGAGGACAGAGGAGTCTGGAGGAGAAGGACAGAGGAGTGTGGAGGAGGAGGACAGAGGAGTGTGGAGGAGGACAGAGGAGTCTGGAGGAGGAGAACAGAGGAGTGTGGAGGAGGAGGACAGAGGAGTGTGGAGGAGGAGGACAGAGGAGTGTGGAGGAGGACAGAGGAGTCTGGAGGAGGAGGACAGAGGAGTCTGGAGGAGGAGGACAGAGGAGTGTGGAGGAGGAGGACAGAGGAGTGTGGAGGAGGACAGAGGAGTCTGGAGGAGGAGGACAGAGGAGTCTGGAGGAGAAGAACAGAGGAGTGTGGAGGAGGAGGACAGAGGAGTCTGGAGGAGGAGGACAGAGGAGTCTGAAGAAGGAGGACAGAGGAGTGTGGAGGAGGAGGACAGAGGAGTGTGGAGGAGGAGGACAGAGGAGTGTGGAGGAGGACAGAGGAGTCTGGAGGAGGAGGACAGAGGAGTCTGGAGGAGGAGGACAGAGGAGTGTGGAGGAGGAGGACAGAGGAGTGTGGAGGAGGACAGAGGAGTCTGGAGGAGGAGGACAGAGGAGTCTGGAGGAGAAGGACAGAGGAGTGTGGAGGAGGAGGACAGATTAGTCTGGAGGAGGAGGACAGAGGAGTCTGGAGAAGGGAGGACAGAGGAGTGTGGAGGAGGAGGACAGAGGAGTGTGGAGGAGGACAGAGGTGTCTGGAGGAGGAGGACAGAGGAGTCTGGAGGAGGAGGACAGAGGAGTGTGGAGGAGAAGGACAGAGGAGTGTGGAGGAGGACAGAGGAGCTTGGAGGAGGAGGACAGAGGAGTGTGGAGGAGGAAGACAGAGGAGTCTGGAGGAGGAGGACAGAGGAGAGTGGAGGAGGAGGACAGAGGAGTGTGGAGGAGGACAGAGGAGTCTGGAGGAGGAGGACAGAGGAGTCTGGAGGAGGAGGACAGAGGAGTGTGGAGGAGGAGGATAGAGGAGTGTGGAGGAGGAGGACAGAGGAGTGTGGAGGAGGACAGAGGAGTCTGGAGGAGGAGGACAGAGGAGTCTGGAGGAGGAGGACAGAGAAGTGTGGAGGAGGAGGACAGAGGAGTGTGGAGGAGGACAGAGGAGTCTGGAGGAGGAGAACAGAGGAGTCTGGAGGAGAAGGACAGAGGAGTGTGGAGGAGGAGGACAGAGGAGTGTGGAGGAGGAGGATAGAGGAGTGTGGAGGAGGAGGACAGAGGAGTGTGGAGGAGGACAGAGGAGTCTGGAGGAGGAGGACAGAGGAGTCTGGAGGAGGAGGACAGAGGAGTGTGGAGGAGGAGGACAGAGGAGTGTGGAGGAGGACAGAGGAGTCTGGAGGAGGAGGACAGAGGAGTCTGGAGGAGAAGGACAGAGGAGTGTGGAGGAGGAGGACAGAGGAGTGTGGAGGAGGACAGAGGAGTCTGGAGGAGGAGAACAGAGGAGTGTGGAGGAGGAGGACAGAGGAGTGTGGAGGAGGAGGACAGAGGAGTGTGGAGGAGGACAGAGGAGTCTGGAGGAGGAGGACAGAGGAGTCTGGAGGAGGAGGACAGAGGAGTGTGGAGGAGGAGGACAGAGGAGTGTGGAGGAGGACAGAGGAGTCTGGAGGAGGAGGACAGAGGAGTCTGGAGGAGAAGGACAGAGGAGTGTGGAGGAGGAGGACAGAGGAGTCTGCAGGAGGAGGACAGAGGAGTCTGGAGAAGGAGGACAGAGGAGTGTGGAGGAGGAGGACAGAGGAGTGTGGAGGAGGAGGACAGAGGAGTGTGGAGGAGGACAGAGGAGTCTGGAGGAGGAGGACAGAGGAGTCTGGAGGAGGAGGACAGAGGAGTGTGGAGGAGGAGGACAGAGGAGTGTGGAGGAGGACAGAGGAGTCTGGAGGAGGAGGACAGAGGAGTCTGGAGGAGAAGGACAGAGGAGTGTGGAGGAGGAGGACAGAGGAGTCTGGAGGAGGAGGACAGAGGAGTCTGGAGAAGGAGGACAGAGGAGTGTGGAGGAGGAGGACAGAGGAGTGTGGAGGAGGACAGAGGTGTCTGGAGGAGGAGGACAGAGGAGTCTGGAGGAGGAGGACAGAGGAGTGTGGAGGAGAAGGACAGAGGAGTGTGGAGGAGGACAGAGGAGCTTGGAGGAGGAGGACAGAGGAGTGTGGAGGAGGAAGACAGAGGAGTCTGGAGGAGGAGGACAGAGGAGAGTGGAGGAGGAGGACAGAGGAGTGTGGAGGAGGACAGAGGAGTCTGGAGGAGGAGGACAGAGGAGTCTGGAGGAGGAGGACAGAGGAGTGTGGAGGAGGAGGATAGAGGAGTGTGGAGGAGGAGGACAGAGGAGTGTGGAGGAGGACAGAGGAGTCTGGAGGAGGAGGACAGAGGAGTCTGGAGGAGGAGGACAGAGAAGTGTGGAGGAGGAGGACAGAGGAGTGTGGAGGAGGACAGAGGAGTCTGGAGGAGGAGAACAGAGGGAAGTCTGGAGGAGAAGGACAAAGGAGTGTGGAGGAGAAGGACAGAGGAGTGTGGAGGAGGAGGATAGAGGAGTGTGGAGGAGGAGGACAGAGGAGTGAGGAGGAGGACAGAGGAGTCTGGAGGAGGAGGACAGAGGAGTGTGGAGGAGGAGGACAGAGGAGTGTGGAGGAGGACAGAGGAGTCTGGAGGAGGAGGACAGAGGAGTCTGGAGGAGAAGGACAGAGGAGTGTGGAGGAGGAGGACAGAAGAGTCTGAAGGAGGAGGACAGAGGAGTGTGGAGGAGGACAGAGGAGTCTGGAGGAGGAGGACAGAGGAGTGTGGAGTAGGAGGACAGAGGAGTGTGGAGGAGGAGGATAGAGGAGTGTGGAGGAGGAGGACAGAGGAGTGTGGAGGAGGACAGAGAAGTCTGGAGGAGGAGGACAGAGGAGTCTGGAGGAGGAGGACAGAGGAGTGTGGAGGAGGAGGACAGAGGAGTCTGGAGGAGGACAGAGGAGTCTGGAGGAGGAGGACAGAGGAGTCTGGAGGAGAAGGACAGAGGAGTGTGGAGGAGGAGGACAGAGGAGTGTGGAGGAGGAGGACCGAGGAGTGTGGAGGAGGAGGATAGAGGAGTGTGGAGGAGGACAGAGGAGTGTGGAGGAGGACAGAGGAGTCTGTAGGAGGAGGACAGAGGAGTCTGGAGGAGGAGGACAGAGGAGTGTGGAGGAGGAGGACAGAGGAGTGTGGAGGAGGAGGACAGAGGAGTGTGTAGGAGGACAGAGGAGTCTGGAGGAGGAGGACCGAGGAGTGTGGAGGAGGAGGACAGAGGAGTGTGAAGGAGGAGGACAGAGGAGTGTGGAGGAGGAGGACAGAGGAGTCTGGAGGAGGAGGATAGAGGAGTGTGGAGGAGGAGGACAGAGGAGTGTGGAGGAGGAGGACAGAGGAGTCTGGAGGAGGAGGATAGAGGAGTGTGGAGGAGGAGGACCGAGGAGTGTGGAGGAGGAGGACCGAGGAGTGTGGAGGAGGAGGACAGAGGAGTGTGGAGGAGGAGGACAGAGGAGTGTGGAGGAGGAGGACAGAGGAGTGTGGAGGAGGAGGATAGAGGAGCCTGGGGGAGGAGGACAGAGGAGTGTGGAGGAGGAGGACAGAGGAGTGTGGAGGAGGAGGACAGAGGAGTCTGGAGGAGGGCAGAGGAGTGTGGAGGAGGAGGATAGAGGAGTGTGGAGGAGGAGGGCAGAGGAGTGTGGAGGAGGAGGATAGAGGAGTGTGGAGGAGGAGGATAGAGGAGTCTGGAGGAGGAGGATAGAGGAGTGTGGAGGAGGAGGGCAGAGGAGTGTGGAGGAGGAGGATAGAGGAGTGTGGAGGAGGAGGATAGAGGAGTGTGGAGGAGTTTGAATAAAAAAAAAAAAACCCTTTTTGTCTTAGAGTGCTGCTGGATAAGTAAACTATATAAAAAAAAAATAAAAAAATAAAAAGTGAAAGTGCTTTATAGACGGAGCAAATAAACACATTGGGGGATATTTATCAAAGTTGTCTATGTCCCGCATCAATATAGACCAAACTCCAGAGGGTTAGTCCGGTCTATTGTGCACCTAATTTATCAAATGGCGCACGGCTCTTGATAAATTCTGCGCACAGACTTCGGGATCTATGCTTTAGACTGTATTTAAACCTGCTCCAACATGGTCTGACATTTCGGCGCACTTTCAGCCAATGCGACTTGTCGCTGATAAGTCGCTTTTGATAAATTCAGCACCAATGCATTTCCATCTAAAATAGACGCATGCATCATGTTCTAAAAATCCTCTACAGCAAAAGTCGCAGAAAAGTCGCACATATTTAGACTGCGACTTTTTGTGCGACAAATTTAGACAAGAAAAACCAGTCTAAATCCTTTGATAAATCTCCCCCAACATGTCTGAGCCCAATCTGGAATCACCTCCGTCTGTTTATTGTTCTGTTCACACCTACACGATTTTGTGCCGATTGGATGCGCAGGATTTTGTGCTGCAGATTTCAGTGTAAAGTGAATGACTGAGCACAGCTGGAAATCCTGCGCAGAACACTGTACGTGTGAATAGACCCTAAGAGTGCAGCATATAATAAGTCATTTCCTATGAAGTCTCTGCAGGTTCCGGACTCCGTGGGGGGAGCGGTAACATTTCTGACTGTACGGCAGCAGTGACCGGATCCAAAAACCACAAAAACCTCAGGATTAAAATACCTTACAAATACCTCCAAACAATGTGCCTCCAGCTGTTACAAAACTACAACTCCCAGGAAGCACACATAGAATGCTGGAAACAACTCCAAAGAGCATACACTATAATCCACACCATACTGCAAAAGTCATCAATCTATACAGCAGTGTTCCCCAACCAGTGTGCCTCCAGCTGTTGCAAAACTACAACTCCCAGCATGCCTGGACTGCACTAGGAAACACACATAGAATGCTGGAAACAACTGCAAAGAGCATACACTATAATCAGCACCATACTGCAAAAGTCATATACAGCAGTGTTCCCCAACCAGTGTGCCTTCAGCTGTTGCAAAACTACAACTCCCAGCATGTCCGGACAGCCAACGGCTGTCCGGTCATGCTGGGAGTTGTAGTTTTGCATGGGGAGTTATCTCAATGTTCACCACTTCTTATGCCAATGTTTTCCAACCAGTGTGCCTCCAGCTGTTGCAATACTAAACCTCCAACATGCCCAGACAGCCAATGGATTGTATACTCCTGTGGCAATGGGATGCATCTAAATGATTAAGAGGTGAAAATACCTCTTTGCTCCCCTCTCAGGCTCCTTACTCCTCCACCTCCCTCCTAAACTGTAAAAATGTGTGTAAAAGTTGGAATAGCTCACTGAGGGATCAGGTTACAGCTGCCCATAGAAGTCAATGGAGAGGGAAGGGAGGAGTATGTGTAAGCCTGACGCAGAAAGCCTGAAGAAAGCTCTAGCATTTTTTATGTAACCCCAAAGCCGCTGTGGCCTGACGGAGCACCGAGGGGCATGATACGGTCCGTGAACTCCCCCCGGATCCACCTGCCGCCTCCCTGCTCGGACCGATGAGGTCCATGAAGTGAATGTTCCCAGTTACCTGCCTGCAATCATCACGGTGAGCCTTCCGCAGAGCAGAGATGCAGTGTAAAGCATAGGGGACAGGCTCAAGTCCTGTAGGAACGAGTGGGAACTAAGTTCCTGCACTTTTTCCACAGCAGGAACACAGTTCCCATTAGCAGGAGTTCTTCAGTGGAAATCTTGGGTGAGTTCCTGCACTTTTTTTCCCCCAGGACTTGACCCCTGATAGGGGAGCGTTTAGAAAGTGGGCGCTGGAGCCATCAGTCAAATCTTCCATTATTATTTTTTCAGGGATCATACACAGAACAAATACAGCGTCAGACTTTATCTGCTTCTGACCGGTATGGGGGGGGGATTCACCCCGTGTGGCCTGGATTGGCCTGGATTGCCCCACTTTGTACATGGTATACGAAACTTAGAAATGTGTTTTATTATACAGTCTAATATAGGGATGTTCATGATCTTCTCCAACGAAATCCCAGTCATGATCCCAGGATTCTTGGGCTTTGGATCTTTCGGATTGATTCTTGATTCTTTTCTCGGTGGTCCCATAGTCAGCGCGGGTCCTGTTGGTATAAAAGAAGCAGGATCAGAATCATAGTGTCCCGAAGTTAATAACTTTTTCATTTTGATACATTTAGTGCTCTACACACCAAAAAAGCTAAGTCTGGGCTGCTGTATTTTTGCAACTTTTTGTTGTTTTTTACAGAAAAATTTGCAACTTTTTTTTTAAGTCACAGTTGATAAATGCGTTACCACTTGAAAAGGCTAACCCGAAATGGGTACTCCGGTGGAAAACCAAACTTTTCGAATTAACAAGTGCCAGAAATTTCTATGGATTTGCAAATATCTTAACCCTTCCAGCACTTAGCAGCTGCTGTATGCTCCACAGGAAGTTGTGTAGTTCTTTCCAGTCTGACCACAGTGCTCTCTGCTGCCACCTCTGTCCATGTCAGGAACCGTCCGGAGCAGGAGAGGTTTGCTATGGGGATTTGTTCCTGCTCTGGACAGACTGGAACAAACTACACAACTTCCTGTGGAGCATACAGCAGCTGATAAGTACTGGAAGGGTTAAGATTTTTCTATAGAAGTAATTTACAGATCTGTGTAACTTTCTGGCACCAGTTTATTTGAACACATTTGTTTTCCACCGGAGTACCCCTTTAACAGTTGGTCGGTACAAGCGTAAACAAAAAAATCGCAAAAACAGCCACGAATGCTGCGCAGCGCCAACATTGCAACAAATATACACACAAAAAACAGCTCTTCCCTCAAATGTCCTCTATTACCTATGTCTAATAATGGGGCAAAAAATTCGTTAAATCACAGATCAGCAGATTTCTAATTTTAGGTTTTACTGGAAGATAATACGCACATTCCAATTTTACAGTCTAAATTTTAATTAATTTCATTTGTTATTTAAAAAAATAAAAATACTGCCATACGCTGCCCAACAAAATGCACTATATTCCATGTGCTTCTATACAGTACCTGAATTTCTTCACCACTTTACATGCCTACATTACATGTTTCATACAATGTTTACAGTATGGTGCGGATTATAGTGCCAGCATGCTAGGACAGCAACAGCTGGAGACACCCTGGTTGGGAAGCACTGCTGTAGTGATCGCTGACATGTGCAGTATGGTGCTGATTATAGTGTATGCTCTGTGCAGTTGTTTCCAGCATTCTATGTGCGTTTCCTAGTGCCTAGTTTCTAATCAGTCCGGGCATGCTGGGAGCTGTAGTTTGCAACAGCTGGAGGCACACTGGTTGGGAATAACTGCTGTAGTGATCGCTGACATGTGCAGTATGGTGCTGATTATAGTGTATGCTCTGTGCAGTTGTTTCCAGCATTCTATGTGCGTTTCCTAGTGCCTAGTTTCTAATCAGTCCGGGCATGCTGGGAGCTGTAGTTTGCAACAGCTGGAGGCACACTGGTTGGGAATAACTGCTGTATAGATCGCTGACATGTGCAGTATGGTGCTGATTATAGTGTATGCTCTGTGCAGTTGTTTCCAGCATTCTATGTGCGTTTCCTAATGCCTAGTTTCTAGTCAGTCCGGGCATGCTGGGAGCTGTAGTTTTGCAAGAACTGGAGGCACTCTGGTTGGGAATCACTGCTGTATTGATCGCTGACGTGTGCAGTATGGTGCTGATTATAGTGTATGCTCTGTGCAGTGTTTCCAGCATTCTGAGTGTGTTTCCTATTGCCTTGTTTCTAATCGGTCCGGGCATGATGGGAGCTGTAGTTTTGCAACAGCTGGAGGCACACTGCTTGGGAAACACTGGTGTAAGGAGTGGTGAACTTTGAGACAACTCCCTTTGCAAAACTACAACACCTAGCATGCCCAGACAGCCAACGGCTGTCTGGGCATGCTAGGAGTTGTAGTTTTGCTACAGCTGGAGGAACCCTGGTTGGGAAACACTGCTGTATAGATGACTGACATTTGCAGTATAATGCGGATTATCGCATATACTCTGTGCAATTAATTCCAGCATTTTAAGTGCCTTGTTTCTAGTCAGTCCAGGCATGCTGGGAGTTATAGTAGGCGGCCGGATGACTGTAGAGCAGTGGTCTCCAACCTGCGGACCTCCAGATGTGACAAAACTACAACCCCCAGCATGCCCGGACAGCCAAAGGCTGTCTGGGCATGCTGGGAGTTGTAATTTTGCAACATCTGGAGGTCCGCAGGTTGGAGGCCACTGCTGTAGAGGAACATTACATATAGATAAGATCGCCTATAATCCGCACCATAATCTCCAACCCTAAAATCTTATCTTTTGCGGCAGCTCCTTGGCATTGAGCGCTGTTCCTCTGCTTATACCAGAATGCCCAGAGATTCTCCTGTTCTGACTCCCCGGGTGTATTCCATGTAATGTCTATTGTCCTATTAAATTTATCTACATCATGCAGAATCTATATATATATATATATATATATATATATATATATATATATATATCCTCACCTTCTCCTCATTCTCATCATATGGATTCTGATCCTTCTGGTCCTCAGGGATAGGCGAGGACTGAGCCATTGGCATAATCTCCAGGACCAACCCAAGAAGAAGCAGCAGACACCAGGAGACGTCTTCTCTTCTTCTGTACATCTTCCCTGATGACATCCAGTATAGCAGAGGATTAGATCCCTCAGCTGATGTTATACGGAGGAGACGACATATAAAAATAAAGCTACGGACCGCAGTCCGGGGGGACATTTATAATCTTTCCTTCAATAGGAAATGAAGCCAAATGGTTCGGGGCAGAAGAAACTTCCCTATGGAGAAAAGTTACCATGAAGTGTTTTCTATGGGACAAAGGAGACGTTGTTAGGAGGAAAAAAAAGGAGTTCTTATATAATTTAATTAAGAAGCAAAAAGGTGACATATATATTCAGGAAATTATAACAAAAAGAGGATTAAGAAGTGACCCAGATGAGATAAAAGAGGTAATATTCAAATATTTGCCTGGGAAGCTGCCCCTTCACGTCTGCTTTCCATCCTATCTTAAGCCTGTGTCTATGCATGTCCAAGCTGTCCTCCATGTATGCTCTCCTCTCTATATACAGCCTGAGTGAGCTGACCTCCAAGTATGTTCTCCTCTCTATATACAGTATGTGTTTGCTGCCCTCCATGTATGCTCTTCTCTCTATATACAGCCAATGTGAGCTGCCCTCCATGTATGCTCTTCTCTCTATATACAGCCTGTGTAAACTGTCCTCATATATGCTCTCCTCTCTATATACAGCCTGTGTAAGGTGCCCTCCATGTATGCTCTCCTCTCTATATACAGCCTATGTGAGCTGTCCTCCATGTATGCACTTCTTTCTGTATACAACCTCCTTCAGCTGTTCTCCATTTATTCTCTCCTCTCTATGTACAGCATGTGTGAGCTGTCCTCCATGTATGGTATCCTCTCTATAAACAGCCTGTGTGAGCTATCCTCCATGTATTCTCTCCTCTCTATATACAGCTTGTGTGAGTGGTCCTCCATACATGCCCTCCTCTCTATATACAGTATATATGAGCTGTCCTCCATGTATGTTATCCTCTCTATATACAGCCTGTGTGAGCTGCCCTCCATGTATGCTCTACTCTCTATATACAGCCTGTGTTAGCCATCCTTCATGTATGCTCTCCTATCTAGATACAGCCTTTGTGAGCTGTCCTTTATGTATGTTCTCCTCTCTATGAACAGCCTGTGCGAGCAGCCCACCGTGTATGCTTTCCTCTATGTATACAGCCTGTGTGAACTGCCCTCCATGTATGCTCTCCTCTCTATATACAGTATGTGTGAGCTGTCCTCCATGTATGTTCTCCTCTCTATATACAGCCTGTATGTGCTGTCCTCCATGTATGCTCTCCTCTCTATATACAGCATGTATGTGCTGTCCTCCATGTATGCTCTCCTCTCTATGTAAAGCATGTGTGAGCTGCCCTCTAAGTACGCTCTCATCTCTATATACAGCCTGTGTGAGCTATCCTCAATGTATGCTCTCCTCTCTATATACAACCTATCATGTATGCCCTTCATGTATGCTCTCCTCTCTCTCTATGTACAGCTTTTGTGAGCTGTCATCCATGTATGCTCTACTCTCTATATACAGCCTGTGTGAGCTGCTCTCCATGTATGCTCTCCTCTCTATATACAGACTGTGTGAGCTGCCCTCCATGTATGCTCTCCTCTCTATATACAGCCTGTGTGAGCTATCCTCCATGTATTCTCTCCTCTCTATATACAGCCTGTGTGAGTAGTTCTCCATATGTGCTCTCCTCTGTATATGCAGCCTGTATGAGCAGTCCTCCATTTATGCTCTCCTCTCTTTATACAACCTGTGTGAGCGGTCCTCCATGTAAGCTCTCCTCTCTATATACACAATATGTGTGAGCTATCCTCCATGTATGCTCTCCTCTCTACAGCCTGTGTGAGCTATCCTCCATGTATGCTCTCCTCTCTATATACAACATGTGTGATCTGTCCTCTGTATATGCTCTCCTTTCTTTATACAGCCTGTGTGAGTGGTCCTCCATGTATGCTCTCCTCTTTTTATACAGCCTGTGTGAGCTATCCTCCATGTATGCTCTCCTCTCTATATACAGCCTGTGTGAGCAGTCCTCAATGTATGCTCTCCCCTCTTTATACACCCTGTGTGAGCGGTCCTCCATGTATGCTCTCCTCTCTGTATACGGCATGTGTGAGCGGTCCTCCATGTATGCTATCCTCTCTATATGCAGTATGTGTGAGCTGTTCTCCATTTATGCTATCCTCTCTATATACAGCCTGTGTGAGCAGTCCTCCATGTATGCTATCCTCTCTATATGCAGTAAGTGTGAGCAGTCCTCCATGTATGCTCTCCTCTCTATATACAGCCTGTGTGAGCAGTCCTCAATGTATGCTCTCCCCTCTTTATACACCCTGTGTGAGCGGTCCTCCATGTATGCTCTCCTCTCTGTATACGGCATGTGTGAGCGGTCCTCCATGTATGCTATCCTCTCTATATACAGCCTGTGTGAGCAGTCCTCCATGTATACTCTCCTCCCTATATACAGCCTGTGTGATCTGTCCTCCATGTATACTCTCCTCACTATAGACAGCCTGTGTGAGCTGCCCTCCATGTATGCTCTCCTATCTCTCTACTATCCGAGCTACTATGGAATCTTCTCTTCTTGCTGCCATTATCTCAATCACTTCAGGCTCTGATGGATTCATCTTGCCTTTCTCTGCTTTTATCTCTATTTTTGCCGTGTAGAATATGAGTGAAGTGTCTCAGAAGTAAAGCCTCCCCAGTAAAGTGTCCCCCCCCCCCCCAATGCTGTTGGTATGATCCACTTCTCCACTTCTGATCGTGATCGCACAGCTGAAGTGTATGTGTTACTGTATGTGAATCTGTTTTTATATGAAAAAATATACAGATAATACATAATTGATACATTATACCAGCAGGGGGAGAACTACTTTATACAGTTGATTCAACAGTTCTTTACTAGACCAAGTGACTGAGGACCAACAATCATAGAGAGAACAGTGTGGTCATACAGTTACAGCTGCACAGTTCTCTCTATCCCCTCCCTGCACTCATCTCTATGATCATAGAGAGAACAGTGTGGTCATACAGTTACAGCTGCACAGTCCTCTCTATCCCCTCCCTGCACTCATCTCTATGATCATAGAGAGAACTGTATGGTCATACAGATACAGCGGCACAGTCCTCTCTATCCTCTCCCTGCACTCATCTCTATGGTCATATAGAGAACTGTGTGGTCATATAGTTACAGCTGCACAGTTCTCTCTATCCCCTCCCTGCACTCATCTCTATGATCATAGAGAGAACTGTGTGCTCATACAGTTACAGTTGCACAGTCCTCTCTATCCCCTCCCTGCACTCATCTCTATGATCATATATAGAGAACTGTGTGCTCATACAGATACAGCTACACAGTCCTCTCTATCCCCTCCCTGCTCTCATCTCTATGATCATAGAGAGAACTGTGTGGTCATACATTTACTACTGCACAGTCCTCTCTATCCTCTCCCTGCACTCATCTCTATAATCATAGAGAGAATTGTGTGGTCATACAGTTACAGCTGTACACTCCTCTCTATCCCCTCCCTGCACTCATCTCTATGATCATAGAACTGTGCGGTCATACAGTTACAGCTGTACAGTTATCTCTATCCCCTCCCGGCACTCATCACTATGATCATAGAGAGAACTGTGTGGTCATACAGTTACAGCTGCACAGTTCTCTCCTTCCCCTCCCTGTACTCATCTCTATGATCATAGAGAGAACTGTGTGGTCATACAGTTACAGCTGCACAGTCCTCTCTATCCCCTCTCTGCACTCATCTCTATGACCATAGAAAAAACTGTGCGGTCATACAGTTACAGCTGCACACTCCTCTCTATCCCCTCCCTGCTCTCATCTCTATGATCTTAGAACTGTGTGGTCATACAGTTACAGCTGCACAGTCCTCATTATCCCCTCCCTGTGCTCTTCTCTATGATCATGGAGAGATCTGTGTGGTCACAGTTACAGCTGCACAGTCCTCTCTAACCCCTCCCTGCACTTATCACTATGATCATAGAGAGAACTGTGTGATCATACAGTTATAGCTGCACAGTCCTCTCTATCCCCTCCCTGCACTCATCTCTATGATCATAGAGAGAACTGTGTGTTCATACAGATACAGCTGCACAGTCCTCTCTATCCCCTCCCTGCACTCATCTCTATGATCAGTGTACAGAGCAAACACGAAGTGTCAGTGAGGAGAACACTGCAGTATAAGTGTAGAGCGCAAATATTCGAATTATGAATTTTCACCGCAAATATTGGGACTTCGTGATTTTGCGACTATTTAGAATATAGTGATAAATATTCGTTATGACGAATATTCGCTTTTTTTGTTTTTTCAGAGTGCACAACACAATGATGTGTACAGTGTAAATAAAAAGTGATCATCCCTCCCTGCTTCCAGCTTTTGGTCCAAAATATTATTTACTGTGTGAGTCGGTGTGGAGCGCGAATATTTCGTACATATGAATATGCGAAAATTTGCGAATATCGGCGCTTCTAGAGGACACGGATCCCTCCCCTCTTTTGGCTTATGGGCCAATGAGAAGGATGCAAATACAGTTGTCAGACGTTAGCAACATCCCTAGCAACCAATAGGAAAGTAAATAGTTGAAAGATATAATTGCGCATGCGCACTTTGCAAATTTCATTATGAATTTTGCATGAAAAAAAAAATAAAGCAATTATGTGATATTCGTGAAATATGGCGAATTTGAATATTGCCGGTGCCGCTCATCACTATGCAGTGTGTCTTTCTACTTCCAAAATTCAAAAAAGTGTTTTTGAGGTTGGGGAACAAACCCAAAGAACCGCAAGACACTAAGAAGAATCCATTGTACGGTGCTCTATTATTCCTGGACGGTATTACAGGATGGGCAGAGGCACATGATCCATTGTTACAGCCAGCAGATGATTATTGTTTCGGATCAATCTAGGTTGTGGCCTCTGCCAAGAAACTGCATTTAAAAATAACATAATCCAGTGTAATCTTGTTTTCAAGTCCGAAATTCGTATCAAAAACAAGTATATTCCAATAAGGGGGAGACTTCTTAAAGGGGTACTCCACTGACTAGCTGTCTGCACGCTGCAGGAGTTGACCATGCCCCCTCGTGATGTCAGGCCATGCCCCCTCCCCTAGACTTGCATTGAGGGGGCGTGGTCGACTCCTGCAGCGCGCGCACACAGTAAACGTTCCGAATGCTGGCTAGTGGAGTACCCTTTTAATGGAGTGTAAGGACTCCTGGATAAGATGTCTATGATTGGACTGCAGCTCCAGGGCGTGGGTAAAAAGTGACCAAGGTATACATCCAGCTAGGGGGCGCTATTGAGGTGTGTGGGATCAATTTATTTACAGCTTTGTACACTGCTCAAAAAAATAAAGTGAACACTGCGATAACACATCCTAGATCTGAATGAACTAATCGTATGAAATACTTTCCTCTTTACATAGCTGAATGCGCTGACAACAAAATCACACAAAAATTATCAATGGAAATGAAATGTATCAACCAATGGAGGTCTGGATATGGAGTCACCCTCAAAATCACAGTGGAAAACCCCACTACAGGCTGATCCAACTTTATGTAATGTCCTTAATACAAGTCCCAATGAGGCTCAGTAGTGTGTGTGGCCTCCACTTGCCCGTATGACCTCTCTACAACGCCTGGGCATGCTCCTGATGAGGTGGAGGATGGTCTCCTGAGGGATGTCCTCCCAGACCTGGACTAAAGCATCCGCCAACCCCTGGACAGTCTGTGGTGGATGGAGCGAGACGTCCCAGATGTGCTCAATCGGATTCAGGGGAACGGGCGGCCAGTCCATAGCATCAATGCCTTCCTCTTGTAGGAACTGCTGACACACTCCAGCCACATGAGGTCTAGTATTGTCTTGTATTAGGAGGAACCCAACCGCACCAGCATATGGTCTCACAAGGGGTCTGAGGATCTCATCTCGGTATCTAATGGCAGTCAGGCTACCTCTGGCAAGCACATGGAGGGCTGTGCGGACCCCCAAAGGAATGCCACCCCATACCATTACTGACCCACGGCCAAACCGGTCATGCTGGAGGATGTTGCAGGCAGCAGAACGTTCTCCATGGTGTCTCCAGACTCTGTCACATCTGTCACATGTGCTCAGTGTGAACCTGCTTTCATCTGTGAAGAGCACAGGGCGCCAGTGGTGAATTTGCCAATCTTGGTGTTCTCTGGCAAATGCCAAACGTCCTGCACGGTGTTGGGCTGTAAGCACAACCCCCACCTGTGGATGCCGGGCCCTCATACCACCCTCATGGAGTCTGTTTCTGACCGTTTGAGTGGACACATGCACATTTGTGGCCTGCTGGAGGTCATTTTGCAGGGCTCTGGCAGTGCTCCTCCTGCTCCTCCTTGCACAAAGGCGGAGGTAGCGGTCCTGCTGGGTTGTTGCCCTCCTATGGCCTCCTCCACGTCTCCTGATGTACTGGCCTGTCTCCTGGTAGCGTCTCCATGCTCTGGACACTACGCTGACAGACACAGCAAACCTTCTTGCCACAGCTCGCATTGATGTGCCATCCTGGATGAGCTGCACTACCTGAGCCACTTGTGTGGGTTGTAGACTCCGTCTCATGCTACCACTAGAGTGAAAGCACTACCAGCATTCAAAAGTGACCAAAACATCAGCCAGGAAGCATACGAACTGAGAAGTGGTCTGTGGTCACCACCTGCAGAACCACTCCTTTATTGGGGGTGTCTTGCTAATTCCCTATAATTTCCACCTGTTGTCTGTTCCATGTGAAATTGATTGTCAATCAGTGTTCTTCCTGAGTGGACAGTGGGATCTCACACAAGTGTCAGTGACTTGGAGTTACATTGTGGTGTTTAAGTGTTACCTTTATTTTGAGCAGTGTACATCATATAAGACTGTGACAAAACTGATTCATAAATAATCTAAATAATATTATTTTTATTTTGAATTTGGGAGAAATGGGCAAAAGAATCTTCCATGACGGGGCAGTCATTATATCCATCACTATTATTTCTATCTTGAGCCACGGAAGAGATTCGTGTATTGCAGAGAGACTCTTGTTCAGCTGTCACCTCCCTAACGAAGAGGAGGCTGGACGCGAAACTTTTACTGCAACCATGGGTAAGAAAGATCATGTGACCAAGGCATCATTTATCTAAGACATTTATACAGATTTTAACTCTGGAATACATCACTGTGTATGCAATAAATATGGTACAATGCACATAAATACTTTAACAATAATCCTCCAGCACCTCATACACATTTATACAATATGCAATTACATGTTTCTCTCATCCACCTATGGATAGGGGCCAGACTGCTGGAAAGAGGATGTCACTAACGTGCCCAGTGCTTTAGTTTAGGAATCAATTTATTCTGATCAAAAGCCACTTTATATAGTCGATCTTAAAACCTTTTATGGAATCATTATAGGGAGTCCTCACAATGGGGATGTCATGTGGCCTCTTTTTTGCCAATCTTTTCCTGGGTCGGTCAGAGGAGTTGAAAGGTTAATACATCTTATCATAAGATGTATGATCGCAGTGGTCCCACTACTGGGGACCCCCGCGATCTCAGTGCAACCCCCGGCATCCTGTGCCTGGTGCTGCCTCCAAGACGGGGATGTGATGTCACAGCCACGCCCCCTTCATTCATGTCTAAAGGAGCGGGCGTGACAGCCGTCATGCCCCCTCCCATAGACATGAATGGCCATTTCATAAGACGGATACATCATCTATATATCGTCTATTTATCTATTTATCATGCCCACTGTCCACCATGGTGAGATAATATCAGCAAAAACAATTAAATGGGTGTTCCGGTTGATACATCTTCTAAGGATAAGGGATAAGATGTATAAACCCGGAATACCCCATAAATTATTTTTGATTATATTATCTCACCATGGTGGACAGTGGGCACGATATATAGACGATATATAGACGTTATATAGACGATGTTTCTGTCTTATAAAATGGCTGTAGTGCAGAATCCAATGAAATAGGGAGGAGATAAATGTTCGAAAGGGATAGAGATAGATAGTGAATTAGTCAGTGAACAGAAAACTGATAGAGTTAATGGCCTTAGTCAGTGACTGTGTGTTATAGGGAGGCACCAGGAGCCATTTCAATATGTCAATCACTGATCTTTATGAAAGTATTTATTATTCTTGGGGCTGACGGCATGGCGCTGCCTCCTGACACAGACAAGCCTTATGGCCGGGACGTCACTCGTTGTTTTGCAGATATCTAAATGCCAATAGTTCCAGCCAAGCATTATATATTGTTCTGCATCAAACGTAGCCAAAAATAACAGAAGCAACAAACAAGAATACTGAGCGTTATTATTAGATGGATGGAGCTACCTATAATGTGTGTTACAGGGCTGGTAGTCAGGATAACCCAGCGGGGCCACATTTATCAATAAGGGGGAGGGGGGGGGCATTTATCAAGGTCCAAATCAGACTAAATATTTGCAAAGTTCTGCACGCTGGTGTTTATGGTTTCCTGTACAAATACAGTGGGAATTCTGTTGGCCTGGTGGGTAGAGGTTCCCTACAGGTTTGGGGCTGCAGGATTAATGGTGTCCTCAATGCTGAGAAATACAAGAAGACAATTATGCCTCCTCTAATACCATCAATCCAACCTATGGTGAATGTAACTAAGAACTATCTTAAAGGGGTACTCCACTGGCGAGTGTTTGGAACATTTACCGTATTTTTCGCCATATAAGATGCACTTTTTCTTCCCCAAAACTGGAGGGGAAAAGTTGGTGCGTCTTATACGGCAAATACACATTAAAACCCTGTCCTATCGGGTCGGTCCGTGCAGCCATCAACGTCAGGGACCCGCGGCTAAAACAGGACATCACCGATCGTGGTGATGCCCTGTATTAACCCTTCAGACGCGGCGATCAAAGTGATCAAAGCGATCTGAAGCGAAAGTGACACTAACCCGGCTGCTCAGTCGGGCTGTTCGGTGAAATCGCGGCGTCCCGAACAGCTTACAGGACACCAGGAGGGACCTTACCTGCCTCTTCGGTGTCTGCTCCAAGCCTGGATCCCCTGCATGGCCAGCACTCTCCTTCGTCGTCATCACGTCGTCGCGCACGCCATCCCGTCATCCAATAGGAGAGGAGTGCGTAGCGACGTGATGGCGGCGACGGAGAGCGAGGATACCGAGCAGCAGAGACATTCCGGAGCGTCCGGGACACCCCAGGGCCGCAGCGACAGCAATGGAGGTGACATTCAGGGCAGCGGTGACGGGTCCGGAGCGGCGGGGACACGTGAGTATTACCAACGGCTGTCCGGGCATGCTGGGAGTTGTAGTTTTGCAACATTTGGAGGTCCGCAGGTTGAAGATCACTGTCCTATACTCTACATTGTATTTGGTTCAGAATCTTTTTTTCCTAGATTTTCCTCCTTTAAAATTGGGTGCGTCTTATATGCCGGAGCTTCTTATATGGTGAAAAATACGGTAGTTTTCACGCTGCGGGTGTTGGCCACGCCCCTCAATGCAAGTCTATGGGAGGGGGTGTGATGACCATCGCGCCCCCTCTCATAGACTTGCATTGAGGGGGCATGGAGTACCCCTTTAAGTGTGAAGAGGAACAAGACACCCTGGAAGTGATGATGAGGCCTCCATTTTTTTGTTGTTTATTGCTCTTTTAACATCATGTGTCAGCCATGTAGGATTTAGTTTTAATCGTTTATATTTGTTCCCCTTTGGTATATATTTAGCTGTATAGTTATTTAGAGTTGATTTAAAGATGTCCCATTTACCTTCTGTATCAGTATTTGAGAACCCCTCCCCCCAGTCTATGTCCTGTAGTGCAGCCCTCAGCCCAGGGAAATTTGCCTTTTTAAAGTTATATGTTTTTGCCTTCCCCGCCTGTCTTTGTTTTCTACATTTTAAGTCAAAAGTAACTATATTGTGGTCGCTATTCCCAAGGTTTTCCCGCACAGTTACATTACCAACCAGCTCTGCGTTGTTGGAAATGATCAGATCCCACAAGGCATCACTTCTTGTTGGGTCCTCCACAAACTGGCCCATAAAATTATCCTGCAATAAATTTAGGAATTGTCGCCCCTTTGTAGTTTTAGCCAACCCCCGGCCCCAATCTATATCTGGATAGTTAAAATCTCCCATTATTACCACTGTACCTGCCCGGGCGGCCTCTCTATTTGTTTATGCAGCCGACCTTCTATCTCTTCAGTGATATTAGGGGGTCTGTAGATTACCCCAAATATTATTTTTCCAGTATTTCCCTCCTTTTGTAATTCTACCCACAATGATTCCACATCCTCAGAATCATCACACACTATGGCATCGTTCACACTGACTTTCATACCACTTCTTACATACAGACAGACTCCACCACCTTTTCTGTTCATTCTGTCCTTGCGAAACAATGTAAACCCCTGCAGATTAATGGCCCAGTCATGCGAGGAGTCCAGCCATGTCTCAGTGACCCCAACTATATCACCCGCCATGTCTCAGTGACCCCAACTATATCACCCGCCATGTCTCAGTGACCCCAACTATATCAATATGTTCCTCCAGTATCAAGGCCTCAAGCTCCCCCATTTTATTTGCTAGGCTTCTGGCATTTGTGAACATACACTTTACATTTCCATCCTTTATGTTATTGGGGTTAATGGGATTCAAGGGTGTAAGTTTTATTTTCCTATGAAGCCTATTCCTATTAACTATTCTAACCCCTCCCTCCGCTCCACCCCCAGGTACATTTATAATTCCCACCTCTCTATCTACACTATCTTCCCCCTCTTTGCTGTAGGTTCCCTCCCCCCAAGTCCCTAGTTTAAACACTCATGCAAATCCCAGGAATGAGGATCCTGGGAGCCAGGGTTTTGTATAACAGCTTAAAGGGGTACTCCGGTGGAAAACTTCTTTTTTTTTTTAAATGAACTGGTGCCAGAAAGTTAAACAGATTTGTAAATTATTTCTATAGAAAAAATCTTAATCCTTCCAGTATTTATTATCAGCTGTATGCTACAGAGGAAATTCTTTTCTTTTTGAATTGATTTTTTGTCTTGTCCACAGTGCTCTCTGCTGACACCTCTGTCTGTGTCAGGAACTGTCCAGAGCAGCATAGATTTGCTATTGGAATTTTCTCCTGCTCTGGACAGTTCCTGATACGGGCATCAGATGTCAGCAGAGAGCACTGTGGACAAGACAAAAAAGAAATAATCTATTGGCTAGGAGTCTAACATATGACTAGATTCTTGCTTCAGCTGTACAGAAATGCATTATGAGAGAAGCAAAATTAACCTTCTCAGAAAAGAAGAGCACCGCGGCACCGGGTATATGATGCAAATAAAAGGTTCTCTTTAGCATAGCAGGTTACAGAGGTGAACAATCAGACAGCCGACAAGCGCAGGTTTGGCATCAAATGATGCTTTCTCGAGGCAAGATGGGAGAGGACGGAGCCCCGTCCATATATCCCATGTCAGTAATCAGTGCAACACCTGGTTCAAAGCAGATACAATATAGCAAGTACAAAAACATATAAAAATTACATATACATACAAATACAGTGCAATGTAAAACAGAATGTCTTCTATTATTTTACAAAAAGGAAGAAAGATCATTACGATCTTAAGACCCAGAGCACCCGTGGCTCCGGTCCTAATGATCCACTTCACCTTGGCTTGTAGTAACCTAGTATGGGGATCTAGGAACCTTCTTTAGGCCTAATTCTTTGTAAACCCATGAATCGTAAACATTTACTATTGCCATTATGGATCTCTTGAACATGAGAAATCAGCCGGGGACATCCTTTTCCTGTCCTAATTGAATTGATGTGCTCACGAAACCTATGGAACAGAGGTCGAATTGTTTTACCTATATAAAATAGGTGGCACTGGCAGAGGACTACATACACAACAAAATCTGAGCGACATGTGATGAAATCTAAAATACTATGATTAATACAACCAAGTTGGATGCTCGCAGAGTCCGGAAATTGATTACAGAAAGAGCACTGCTTACATTTAAAGTTACCCTTAGGAAGGCTCTGCTGTAGCCAATTCCAGTTCTTTTGGGGGATCCTACGTCTAACTAATTCATCCCTAAGATTGCGGGTTCTTCTAAATGAAACTACTGGGGGTTCTTTAGTTATGGATCTGAGGTCCATATCAGCTTGTATAATGTGCCAATTTCTCCGTATGATTTGTCTGATCTTATCTGTGTTCAAACGAGAAAACGGCCCAGGATATTCCGCCCTTAGTTTGGTAGCCACTGCTTTGCCCAGCGAACAGGTACGGCGATGGGCACGCCAGTAACACCAACTTATTCTATACTTTTTTTTGGCTTTATGGGAGGAACAGTTTATCTATTCTGAAAATAACCCCTTCAGATCAAATGTTATACACTGGTCAAGATGTATCGATGACTGTTTCATTCCGTGGAACGGCTACGAGGAGAGGTTTAAAGATTTTGTGATGTACATTAATTATAACAATTTAAATATGCAATTTACATCCACTATATCTGACACAGAGTTACAATTCCTAGATGTAACACTGCTTGCCTCCCCGTCTGGTGTCACTTTAACAGTTTTCACCCGGCTCATGTATCCAGATCACTGCCTTATGGTCAATTCCTTAGGTTGCGCCATAATAATTCAGACTACACATCATTTTTACAACAATCATGTGAACTTATGCAAAGACTAAGAGAAAGAGGCTATTCTGAGCAAATTATACAGGATGCGTTTTCTAAGGCAAGAGAGAGAAACAGGGAAGAGTTTGTGTTCAAAAGGGGAAGCGGCAATAAGGGCGGAATATCCCGGGCCGTTTTCTCATTTGAACACAGCCCTATGACTGATAAGATCAGACAAATCATACGGAGAAATTGGCACATTATACAAGCTGATATGGACCTCAGATCCATAGCTAAAGAACCACCAGTTGTTTCACTTAGGGATGAATTAGTTAATTAATTAGTTATTAATAAAAAATAAAATAAAAGAACTCGAACTGGCTACAGCAGAGCCTTCCTAAGGGTAACTTTTAAAGGGGTATTCCAGGAAAAAAATTATTATTTTTTTTTTTTTACATATCAACTGGCTCTCTGATGACACCTGTCTCGGGAACTGTCCAGTTTAGAAGCAAATCCCCATAGCAAACCTCTTCTAAACTGGGCGGTTCCAGAGACACGTGTCATCAGACAGAAAAAGACAACCTTAACTTCAGAAGCTCATAAGTAATGAAAGGATTAAGATTTTTTTACTAGAAGTAATTTACAAATCTGTTTAACTTTCTGGAGCCAGTTGATATGTATATAAAAAAAAAAGGTTTTTCCTGGAATACCCCTTTAAATGTAAGCAGTGCTCTTTCTGTAATCAATTTCCGGACTCTGCGAGCATCCAACTTGGTTGTATTAATCAGAATATTTTAGATTTCATCACATGTCGCTCAGATTTTGTTGTGTATGTAGTCCTCTGCCAGTGCCACCTATTTTATATAGGTAAAACAATTCGACCTCTGTTTCGTGAGCACATCAATTCAATTAGGACAGGAAAAGGATGTCCCCGGCTGTTTTCCCACGTTCACGAGATCCATAATGGTAATAGTAAATGTTTACGATTCATGGGTTTACAAAGAATTAGGCCTAAAGAAGGGGCCTAGATCGCCATACTAGGTTACTACAAGCCGAGGCGAAGTGGATCATTAGGACCGGAGCCACGGGTGCTCTGGGTCTTAAGATCGTAATGATCTTTCTTCCTTTTTGTAAAATAATAGAAGACATTCTGTTTTACATTGCACTGTATTTGTATGTATAGTGACCCCCCCGACCTATGATGGCCCCGACATACGATCGTTTCAACATACGATGCTTTTGTATGTCGGGGCCATCGTATAAACGGCTATCCGGCAGCGCAGACTGCTTCAGCCGCCGTTTACAGTGCCCCGTGTGGTCCGCTGACGATCACTTACCTGTCCTCGGGGCTCCGGCGCATCCTCTTCGGGATCCCCTGCATCGTTGGCGCTCTCCATCGTCATCATCACGTCGTCCCGTCATCCAATAGGAGCGGCGTGCGTAACAACGTGATGGTGGTGACGGAGAGCGAGGATGCCGGGGAAGCAGAGGCCTTGCCGGAGCGTCAGGGACACCTCGGGGACGCGGCGACAGTGATGGACGGCGACATCCAGGGCAGCGGTGACGAGCGGTGACGGTCCGGAGCGGCGGGGACAGGTGAGTACAACTTCCTATACCAGTGGTCTTCAACCTGCGGACCTCCAGATGTTGCAAAACTACAACTCCCAGCATGCCCGGACAGCCGTTGGCTGTCCGGGCATGCTGGGTGTTGTAGTTTTGCAACATCTGGAGGTCCGCAGGTTGTAGACCACTGTCCTATACTTTACATTGCACGGATCCCTCAACATGCGATGGTTTCAACAAACGATGGTCCATTTGGAACGGATTCCCATCGTATGTTGAGGGACCACTGTATATGTAATTTTTATATGTTTTTGTACTTGCTATATTGTATCTGCTTTGAACCAGGTGTTGCACTGATTACTGACATGGGATATATGGACGGGGCTCCGTCCTCTCCCATCATGCCTCGAGAAAGCGTCATTTGACGCCAAACCTGCGCTTGTCTTCTGTCTGATTGTTCACCTCTGTAACCAGCTATGCCGTAATAAAGAGAACCTTTTATTGGCATCATATACCCGGTGCCGCGGTGCTCTTCTTTTCTGAGGATTTACCAACGCTGCTGCTGTTGCTTCCGCTGAGTAGTGATGAGCGGCATAGGCCATATTCGAATTCGCGATATTTCGAGAATATATGGACAAATATGCATCATATATTTGCTAAATTTGGATATTCGTAATATTAACGTTTTTTTTCGCATATGCGAAATTCGCGTATGCGGAAATAAGCATATGCGAAAAATAGCATATACAAAAATTTGCATAAGCGAAAATTAGCATATGCGAAAATGCGCACGCCAGTCTCACACAGTAGTATTAGTGCCTTCTTTACACCGCACAAGCTGGAAGCAGAGAGGGATCACTGTGATGTGTACTGTGAAAAAAAAAAATAAAAAAAAAACCGAATATTCGTAATTAGGAATATATAGTGCTATATTCGCGAATATTCGCGAATTCGAGAATATGTGATATTCGCGAATAAAATTTGCATTGCGAATATTCGCGAGCAACACTACCGCTGAGCACGGGTCTGCTGGAAGCAGCGTCTTAAATCATCCAGGACTGAATAGTAAAGTGAGTAGTGGCTCTTTCTTCTTTTGTGAAAATTAAAGGGTCCCTTTCATCAAAAAAAACTTTTGATATATTATAGATTAATGTATGCAGAATAACTTTCCAATAGCATGTTATTAAAAAATATGCTTCTTTCTATTAATTTTCCACTTTGAAAAAGTGACCACTAGGGGTCTCCCTACCAGTCCTTTTTTTATAGATTTCAGACTCATGTTGGAGTCCTAAATCTCAGACTGTATCCGGAACACAGACAAACTCACCACTGCTTAGTGCCAGGGAGCAGTGCTGGGCTTGTCTGTGTCCCGGCTGCAGTCTGAGATTTAGGACTCCAGCATGAGTCTGAAATCTATAAAAAAAAGGACTGGTAGGGAGACCCCTAGTGGTCACTTTTTCAAAGTGGAAAATAAATAGAAAGAAGCATATTTTTTAATAACATGCTATTGGAAAGTTATTCTGCATACATTAATCTATAATATATCAAAAGTTTTTTTGATGAAAGGTACCCTTTAACCTTCTGTTTGCTGGATAACTCAGTGTATGCAAGTTATGACAGTTATACGGGCTTCAGGACCTGAAATACACATGTGACTGTCCAGCAAACCTTTAAATGGGTACTCCGCTGCTAAACATCTTATCCCCTATCCAAAGGATATCAGATATTTTATCTCTCGCAGCACCCGGCATTGTAAACAAATGTTGGGTTCCTGCGGCAGTGGTCGTGATGTCACGGCCACGCTCCTTCATGACGTCACACTACGCCCCTCCATTCATGTCTATGGGAGGGGGCGTGTCGGTCGACACGCCCCCCTCCCATAGACATGAATTGAGGGGACGTGGCGTCACAATCACGGTCTCCAGTACAGAGCATTCTGAAGAAAATGTTCAGAACGCTGGAGCACCAGAGTACCCCTTTAATACCTCAGCTACGTGACTAAGTTCAGCGTGGCAGTTGGAACAACTCACTCTGGGGGTCACTGCACATCCACAGAAGAGTCAGTTCTCCAATATGTCTAGAAGATCCTCCCTGCCGAACCTACTAGAACTGTGTGCAAAGACCTAGAAGAACTGATGCTGAAGGCCAAGGGCGGTCACACCAAATATCCATGGTATTTAGATTTTTCCTCTGATCATTACCTTTGCATTTGTTAATTGATTAAAGGGGACCTCTCATCAAATAAACTTTTGATATATTTTAGATTAATGAATGTTGAATAACTTTCCAATAGCATGTTAATGAAAAATATGCTTCTTTCTATTGTATTTTTCCCGATCAGTCCTGTCAGCAAGCATTTCTGACTCATGCTGGAGTCCTAAACACTCAGAGCTGCCAGCCTGCTTTGTTCACAGCCTGTTTGGCTGTGAACAAAGCAGGCTGGCAGCTCTGAGTGTTCTCCTTTGTGAACAAAGCAGACTGGCAGCTTGTAGTGTTTAGGACTCCAGCATGAGTCTGAAATGCTTGCTGCCAGGACTGGTAGGGAGACCCCTAGTGGTCATTTCTTCAAAGTGGAAAATTAAATAGAAAGAAGCATATTTTTTAATAACATGCAATTGTAAAGTTATTCTGCATACATTAATCTATAATATATCAAAAGTTTTTTTTGATGAGAGGTACCCTTTAAAATAAAGTATTATCGCTTTTATTTGAAAACATCTTAATTTGCTGGATTTCACCCAACCTGCCTAAAACTTTTGCACAATTCAGTCATTATCTGCATCAAAGGGGTACTCCGGTGGAAAACTTTTTTTTTTTAAATGAACTAGGGCCAGGAAGTTAAACAGATTTGTCAATTACTTCTATTAAAAAATCTTAATCCTTCCAGTACTTATTAGCTCCTGAATACTACAGAAGAAATTATTTTCTTTTTGGAACACAGAGCTCTCTGCTGACATCACGAGCACAGCGCTCTCTGCTGACATCTCTGTCCATTTTAGGAACTGTCCATAGCAGCATATGTTTTCTACGGGGATTTACTCCTACTCTGGACAGTTCCTAAAATGGACAGAGATGTCAGCAGAGAGCACTGTGCTCGTGATGTCAGCAGAGAGCTCTGTGTTCCAAAAAGAAAATAATTTCCTCTGTAGTATTCAGCAGCTAATAAGTACTTGGAGGATTAAGATTTTTTTTAAATAAGATAAGATGTCTAGCAACGGAGTACCCCTTTAAGGGTTACAAAGGAGTTTCAGACGCTAAATTAAAAAATGAAAGATAATATCAATCGCTTGGAAGAATATATAACCAATATGAAGAATATTGTTACATTTAGGTAAGGATAAGAGATACAATGCATTGTATACAGAGGAAGCAGAGAGCACAACGTGCAGGAAAGTATGTGCAATGGAGAATATTATATTCCTGGCAATATGTGAAGTGCAATAAATGTACATGACGGATTTATTATTACCTGTGTAAACTAATAAAGAAAAGACAAACAAGCGAGAGCGGCCAAGTATCTCAATACTGATCATAAAAGAGTCCATGAGAGGCTGATCCTTCAATAAAAGACTTTTACAGATTAAGAATCAGCAACCGATATGTATAAGACATAAATCTATCTATCTATCTATCTATCTATCTATCTATCTATCTATTTATCTATCTCATATCTATCTATCTATCTATCTATCTATCTCATATCTATCTATCTCATATCTATCTATCTATCTCATATCTATCTATCTATCTATCTATCTATCTATCTATCTATCTCATATCTATCTATCTAGCAACAGGAGAATACAGCAGCACACTGCTAGCACAAAGATATAGATAAAACATGAGTATATAGATACAACATGAAAAGCTATACAGCTATGGTGCAATAAATGGAAAGATAAAATTATGAAATTATGAAATAGTGAGGTACTTAGCTTGCAATTTGGCGGCCAAATGGCTTGGACCGTCCCACCACGGTAAGGTGACCTCATTGGGACGGACCCTACACTATGAATATGCCTCTGTGTGATCAGTTCAGCAGGCATTGCCGGATCTGCAACATCCAAGACACCTTTATATACACCTGATAGAGGTGGGTGGGGTGCAAGAGCCAACATGGAGGTAGCCACTCCCCCGTATGTGTAATACAGACAAAAGATAAGTCAGCCAGCATTATTGAGTCCAAACTATTATATGGACCTGGCTTACAGGTGCACGCTGCTGGGCTAAATATATAGCACCTCACTATTTCATAGTTTTATATTTCCAATTATTGCACCGTAGCTGTAAAGCTTTTCATGTTGTATCTATATACTCATGTTTTATCTATATCTTTGTGCTAGCAGTGTGCTGCTGTATTCTTCTGTTGCTGTATATTTAGCCCAGCAGCCTGCACCTGTAAGCCAGGTCCATATAATAGTTTGGAATCAATAGTGCTGGCCAACTTATTCTTTGGTTGTATTACACATACGGGGGAGGGGCTACCTCCATGTTGGCTCTTGCACCCCACCCACCTCTATTAGGTGTATATAAGGTGCCTTGGATGTTTCAGACCTTGCAATGCCTGCTGAACTGATCACACAGAGGCATATTCATAGTGTAGGGTCCGTCCCAATGAGGTCACCTTACCGTGGTGGGACGGTCCAAGCTATTTGGCCGCCAAATTGCAAGCTAAGTACCTCACTATTTCATAATTTTATATTTCCATTTATTGCACTGTAGCTGTATAGCTTTTCATGTTGTATCTATGTACTCATGTTTTATCTATATATTTGTGCTAGCAGTGTGCTTCTTCTGATGTTGTATATTTAGCCCAGCAGCCTGCACCTGTAAGCCAGGTCCATATAATAGTTTGGAATCAATAGTGCTGGCTAACTTATCCTTTGTCTGTATCTATCTATCTATTTATCTATCTATCTATCTATCTATCTATCTATCTATCTATCTATCTATCTCTCTCATATCTATCTATCTATCTATCTATCTCATATCTATCTATCTCATATCTATCTATCTCATATCTATCTATCTATCTATTTATCTATACATACTGTCATCCATATTATTAAGAATCTCCCTGGAAGGTGACAAGAAAATGATTTACAGTAAATATTATCCGGATAATCGATAAAAACTGTGTAAATACCTCACTCCAAAACTAGGTCTACTATAATAGAGCCCCTATATACAAGAATATAACTACTATAATACTGCCCCCTATATAAAAGAATATAACTACTATAATACTGCTCTTATATACAAGAATATAACTACTATAATACTGCTCCTATATACAGGAATATAACTACTATAATACTGCTCCTATATACAGGAATATAACTACTATAATACTGCCCCCTATATACAAGAATATAACTACTATAATACTGCTCTTATATATAAGAATATAACTACTATAATACTGCTCCTATATACAAGAATATAACTACTATAATACTGCCTCCTATATACAAGAATATAACTACTATAATATTTCTCCTATATACAAGAATATAACTACTATAATACTGCTCCTATATACAAGAATATAACTACTATAATACTGCCCCTATATACAAGAATATAACTACTATAATACTGCTCCTATATACAAGAACATAACTACTATAATACTGTCTCCTATATACAAGAATATAACTACTATAATACTGCTCCTATATACAAGAATATACGTACTATAATACTGCTTCCTATATACAAGAATATAACTACTATAATACTGCTCCTATATACAAGAATATAACTACTATAATACTGCTCCAATATACAAGAATATAACTACTATAATACTACTCCTATATACAAGAATATAACTACTATAATACTGCTCCTATATACAAGAATATAACTACTATAATACTGCTCCTATATACAAGAATATAACTACTATAATACTGCCCCTATATACAAAAATATAATTACTATAATACTGCTCCCATATACAAGAATATAACTACTATAATACTGCTCCTATATACAAGAATATAACTACTATAATACTGCTTCTATATACAAGACTATAACTACTATAATACTGCTCATATATACAAGAATATAACTACTATAATACTGCTCCAATATACAAGAATATAACTACTATAATACTGCTCCTATATACAAGAATATAACTACTATAATACTGCTCCTATATACAAGAATATAACTACTATAATACTGCTCCTATATACAAGAATATAACTACTATAATACTGCTCCAATATACAAGAATATAACTACTATAATACTGCTCCTATATACACGAATATCACTACTATAATACTGCTCCAATATACAAGAATATAACTACTATAATACTGCCTCCTATATACAAGACTATAACTACTATAATAATGCTCCTATATACAAGAATATAACTACTATAATACTGCTCCTATATACAAGAGTATAACTACTATAATACTGCTCCTATATACAAGAATATAGCTACTATAATACTGCTCCTATATACAAGAATATAACTACTATAATACTTCTCCTATATAAAAGAATATAACTACTATAATACTGCTCCTATATACAAGAACATAACTACTATAATACTGCTCCTATATTCAAGAATATAACTACTATAATACTGCTCCTATATACAAGAATATAACTACTATAATACTGCTCCTATATACATGAATATAACTACCATAATACTGCTTCTATATACAAGAATATATCTACTATAATACTGCTCCTATATACAGGAATATAACTACTATAATACAGCTCATATATACAAGAATATAACTACTATAATACTGCTCCTATATACAAGAATATAACTACTATAATACTGCCTCCTATATACAAGAATATAACTACTATAATACTGCCCCTATATACAAGAATATAACTACTATAATACTGCTCCCTATATACAAGAATATAACTACTATAATACTGCTCCTATATACAAAAATATAACTACTATAATACTGCTCGTATATACAAGAATATAACTACTATAATACTGCTCCTATATACAAGAATATAACTACTATAATACTGCCTCCTATATAGAGGAATATAACTACTATAATACTGCTCCCTATATACAAGAATATAACTACTATAATACTGCTCCTATATACATGAATATAACTACTATAATACTGCTCCTATATACAAGAATATAACTACTATAATACTGCTCCTATATACAAGAATATAACTACTATAATACTGCTCCTATATACAAGAATATAACTACTATAATACTGCTCCTATATACATGAATATAGTTACATAGTTAGTACGGTCGAAAAAAGACATATGTCCATCAAGTTCAACCAGGGAATTAAGGGGTAGGGGTGTGGCGCGATATTGGGGAAGGGATGAGATTTTATATTTCTTCATAAGCATTAATCTTATTTTGTTCCAGGAATGTATCTAATCCTGTTTTAAAGCTGTTAATTGTTCCTGCTGTGACCAGTTCCTGAGGTAGACCGTTCCATAAATTCACAGTCCTCACGGTAAAGAAGGCGTGTCGCCCCTTGAGACTAAACTTTTTTTTCTCCAGACGGAGGGAGTGCCCCCTCGTCCTTTGGGGGGGTTTAACCTGGAACAGTTTTTCTCCATATTTTTTGTATGGGCCATTAATATACTTATATACGTTTATCATATCCCCCCTTAAACGTCTCTTCTCAAGACTAAACAATTGTAACTCCTTTAATCGCTCCTCATAGCTAAGATGTTCCATGCCCCATATTAGTTTAGTCGCGCGTCTCTGCACCCTTTCCAACTCCGCAGTGTCCCTTTTATGGACAGGTGACCAAAACTGAACAGCATATTCCAGGTGAGGCCGTACCAATGCTTTATAAAGGGGGAGTATTATGTCCCTGTCCCTTGAGTCCATGCCTCTTTTGATACATGACAATATCTTGCCGGCTTTGGAAGCAGCAGCCTGACATTGCATGCTATTCTGTAGTCTGTGATCTACAAGTACACCCAGATCCTTCTCTACCAGTGACTCTGCCAGTTTAATCCCCCCTAAGACATACGATGCATGCAGGTTATTAGTACCCAGATG